>NW_026707006.1:0-260109 GCF_024137745.1 Phymastichus coffea | reverse complement strand
GTAATTAACGCAACGATGCACGTGGAAGTACAGCGACATTACAATGGGAAGGGACAAAAAGGAACGAAAAAGCCTTTGAATGCAACCTCCTTGTATTCACTTATTTTAGAAGGTATGTACGTAAGATCATAAAGTAGAATGTTTTATAGTATTGATTATTATGGTGTTTTTTAATTGAGTATTTTATTACCACATACACATTGCACAACATCTTATTAACGCTTTCTAAAGTGTTTTTCGGTATCACAGAAGTCCATCTCAAAATATAAATTCAGCTTCTCTTAATTTTTTGTATAAGTATCGTTTTTCAAAAATACAGATTTTGTTTCAGATTAATCTAAAGTTAATCGAAACGTTCTTTGACTCGGCATACCTTTAGGTAATCATATGGAAGCAATTGGTATGGCATCATAACTGCACATGCTTGATCAAATGTATTATAAATCGTTTTGTCGTTATCTATAAATTCCATATTACAATATGAGTTTTTCTATAAGTTATATATATATTTTTTCTTATTCGCGTAAAAACATTAAAATGATAAATGGCGGGACCAAAATTATGGGGAGGAGGGAGGGGTTATTTGTTATTTTTTAGTATGGGGACAGGGCAAGGAGAATTAAAAAATTCATCAAATCACTAAAAACACGGTGTATTTTTCTTATTTATTTGCAATTGCGAAAGTTAAAATTAGGAAGGGGCCAAAATTGTGAGGAGGGGGAGGGGACAGATTCTAAAGACCTCTTACGACTACATATATATATAAAGTTCGATACATGGTCAGAAGAGAGATTATTATCTCTCTTCCAGATTATACTTTCCCGCAGCGGTATTTTTATGCTCATTTCTTTTGCGGTTATATTTAAAGTCTCAAAATAATAAAAATAGTTTTGAGTAATATTCAAAAACTAGAAAGTATTTCTGATTTGTATTATTTGAAAAAAAAACACAAAATTTTACGTTTTTATTTAATGAAAGAAATATATGAAAATTGATTGGTGAAATATATTTTTTGTTCCCAGATATCATTTTGGAGTCTTCAAAGAAAAATGGCGTTGTTCAAGTTAATGCCCAGCAAATCCTATCCTATCTTGGTAGTTACGTTAGAGGCGCTGACGGGAAATTGAAAGCCCGTAAGTATTTTTTATTATATTAAATAGATACAAATTTCAAAATACTTATGCATAAAATGACGTGCGTTTTTCAGGATCATTTGATACTTGTATTTGTCTGAAATATCGGATTGCTTTTCAATTTTAGGTTTTTTATTTAATTTATATTACATTTATCATAGGTTTGTTTTATTTGTTTCAACAAAATTGACATCATAACGTTTTCGTAATTGTTTTTAGGCACTAATTCTAGGAAGAAAAAGTCTGACACGGTCCTACTGGCGCAAGAATTGCTTTTTGGAGGTACACCAAACAAACAAAAACAAAAATCTGTCGGCGGTATGGCTGGTACTAACCAAGAGGATAGCGTCAATGAGCCTGAATCCTCCGATACAGAAATACTAAATCCAGAAAATCAGCCTGAGGAGCCTATTAATGACGACGAGGCCATAACAAGCGATTAGTCCAGGCTAGATTGCGAAAAAAGCGCCAATGAAATTTTGGATGAAGAATAATTATTACACATTATTTATTCTAGAACTTTTATTCTTGTTTTATTTTCGTTAATTCTATAATTCACAGCGTTATGAATCTTTTATTGGAGCTTGCTCTATAAATCTTTATTTTTTTTAATGTTTTACAAAAAATGATGTATCTGCGTTTCTTGTATTTTCCAATAATAGTTCTAATATTGTTTTGCTGACCGAAAGTGAGATTTCCGTGCGCGAAATCGAGCCGGGATGTTCTCTTTTTGCGGCGCGAGCGAAAGCGGTGTTCGCAAGCGCACCGCGTCCTTTTCCATGCTCGACTGCGCCTCGCATGTAAACAAGATGCGCTGGGCTTGCGCCTACCGCTTTGATTTGCGATGCAAAATCAGAACTTCTGTGCTCGATTTTCCGCACGGAAATCTCAAGTTCGATCAGCGATCAAAGAAAAAAAGTATACAACGCACGGTTCGAAAGCTGGATGCGTGGTGCGTGCGATATAAGGAAATCCACCTTTCAGGCCTAGTGTCGTAATGTACTATTTAAAATATTCTATAAGTCTAATAATAATGTTTTTTTAAAAAATGATGTATTTGCGTTCTTAGTATATTTTAAGAACACATATTGTTTTACGCAAATGTAATTAATAAATGATTCGGAAAAAAATCATATGACTGAGTATTTTTAAATATAACTTTTAAAAACGTTTGGAAAACATTCTACAAACGTTTTCAAATAGCAACCGACCTGGAAATTATATTGGATAGAATGTTTTCAAAACGTTTTTAAAACATTCTGAAAACGTTGAAGTGTTCAAATAATCCTGGATTTCTGTAGAAAAAAAGTTTTGAAAACGTTTTAAAAACGTTCTGCCAATGTAGAAACATTTCATCAAGTCTAAATTTTTTTTGAACAAAACGTTATCAAAACATTTTTAAAACGTTTTATAATTCCACCTCATTCCCAAATACTAAAAAATTTACGGACATATATCACGTTTTCAAAACGTTTTCAAAACGTTTTCATCACCAAAGTCCCAAAACGTTTTAATGTTTTATCAAAAACGTTTTAAAAATGTTTTAGAAATGTTTTTGTGTTATTCGGGTAGTCACTTTTGGATTGAATACATTTGTATTTTCATTATAATTCAATTACATGTTCAAATTTTCCGTGTTTTACTTAAATTGGCTCAAAGATTTTTTGTAAATTTTACTGTTATTGGTGCATAGTAAATGCCATAATGCTATTCCCTGCCAAATTTGCCATGATTATTACACTGAACATGGTATTTATGATTATTAGGGGTAAAGCATCGCCTATTGATCTTCCGTCAACAGAATTGAGCTTCGTATTAATCAATGTTGAGTTTTGTTATTTTAGAGACAAAAACAATATACAAAAAAAATACTGCATATAGTAAAATTTTGCATAGCTGTTTAAAGATTTAATATTTCTTCTTGAAGTATATTTCATTCAAATTAGGAATCAGTAAATTTAATTACTCTTATCAAGAATATTCTAAATCTTAAGAAAGTAGGTTCTTTATGAACATAATTATTTATTTTTATTATAAAGTTTTATTATTGTTATTAAATACAATAAACTAAACAAATATTCATGCTCACAGCTTGTTATTATAACATTTGGTGTTAAAACTGAATGTAATCTATTGCTACAGTAAAAATATTTTTATTACTAATCTCTGTTCTGATTACTATGTACTGTTATGTATTAGAGATCCAAATAAATTAGAAAAACATATTTTTAACTATGACGTATATATTGTTGTCAATGAATATATTTGAAAAATTTACTAATTACTGAATAAGTCCAAATTTCACGTAGAAATGATTTATAATAAAAAAATTTCAAAATTACAAAAGATTTGAAACTTTTTCGCTAATAAACATGGTCTCAGTATAATTTTCTTTAGCAGATTTTAATAATCATTTCCAAATAAGAAATTATTAATATTAGAATAGAAAGTAAAAAAACCAATACTAAAAGTTCAATCAGTATTTAAGACATGTAATTAAATTCAGATGAAAAGTATTTGATAATTAATTATATATTTACAAGATAAAGTCTCTAACAACACAGTTTAATAATTATATAATATAATTTTCTCTTTCGTTGAATAATTCAGTAATGATTTGAATTAAAATTTGAATTCAATTTGAATTCAAAACATTTGAATTAAAATTTAAATAATCTTTAGATTTAAACTCACATTAAAATTTTTAATTTTAAATTATTGAAAGAAAGTCAGTTCTATCTTTTCTAAGTGCATTAGTCGAAATATGATAAATTGTAAAATTTACTAGTTATAATAAATATGTTCTTAATGTGTAATAAAAAATATTATGTTAACAACTCAACTAACCCCTGAATTTGACATTATTACTTTTTTATCCAAGCTACTTAACTGAAAGTTAAGATTCGAGTTCCAAATTGATTAACCGACGAATGTATAGTCGTTATTTGTAATGACCGTAAATAGTCGTTACTCATACTTCGTACTCATATATACATATTAATTGATTGAACTTATTTAATATCCAGTTACTTTAAAGGCACTAGTCAAAAGCTTGTAATCAATCGTAAAAGAGGAAAAATATTATTATTCAAAATAGACATTTGAAAAACCGACGAAATTGTAAAATTGCTTTGTTTATTATGTTCATTGCTTGTGTAATGCTTTTGATTGAATTATAGAGACTGTAAACGCTTCCGTGTATTGACCACCCCAGATAAGCCTCGGTAAATACCTAAAATAAAATAAAATAATTTTCAATAAAATTGAATTTGCTCGGTTCATCTATGTTAGTCAAATAATTTGTTCACATTTTAATTTCCAATAAAAAAATATAAAATTGTTTTTTTCACAGAAACTTTAAGTGATATATGTCAAAATATCAATATTTGCTCAATCCTAAGATCTTAAGAAATTGTTTAATATCACAAGAAATGTGCCCCGTTATAATATATTTGAAAGGTAGATTATTTTTTATAAAAAAATTTAGGCAATGTAATTGGAATCATAAGCAATTCAAACAGTCTTATTGCGCATGCGTTAACTTACGGATTTGGCTACGATTGATGATTAGTGTATATTATTCCAATTTCTTTATAAAAAATAATATACCTTTCAAATATATTATAACGAAGCAAATTTCTTGATAGTGATAGTTCTTGATTTCGTGATAATGAACAATTTCTTAAGATCATAGGATTGAGCAAATATTGATATTTCGTCAAGATATTATCATTTTAATTTTGCGTGAAAAAAACACTTTTATATTTTTTTGTTGGAAAACATAACATGAGCAAATTATTTGACCAACATAGCTGAATCAAGCGAGTTCGACATTATTGAAAATTATTTTTTTTTATGTTGACTATTTTCCGGGACTGATCTCGGGGTGGTCATGCATGGAGTTCATAGAGACTGGAGGTGAAACTTCCTATACCTGCCTATTAGTTATTTATGCGAGCTGCGCGGTCTCGGATTCTCTACTGCCCCCTCCACTTCTCAGCGCCCCTCGGCGTAATACAACATGCTATAGCCCAAACTGCATTAACAATTTTTCAATTTTGGCGCCCATAAGCGGATTTTTAACCCTAACTTTATAAATCTTGTTGTTGTCTTGATTCCCTTATGATTTGTTTAAATGATAAATTTGTAATGATGGAACGAAGGGAAATAGTGATAGATGGAAAATCACTTGATTTTAATTATATTCAGCAACGTTTCGTCAGCACATTTGCTGACCTCTTCAGGCTTTATTAATAAAAAAACACAACAAATTATTAACACTAGAATTTTCACAAGTAATTTTAAAAGTACATAATTATAAGTATATGTGTATATCTGATTTCTCTCGTAGTCAAATTATAAAACGAATAAATCGTAGCACAGTCAAAATTAAAGTGACAAATCAAGTATTTCAACTCATGTATATACTCTTCATCTATTGTCCCTTCCTCATCGATCTTAATAAAGGCTTATAGGTGTGACTAAGATATTGTATATCCTCTTTTCTATTTAACGTATTTTTATGTAAGCCAATGTGTAATATTTCGGATATTCTCCGTTTCTTATAATTCTTTTCATAATCCGATATCTTAGCTTTTTTCCAGTCAAATTCATGTCAGAACATTCTTCTATGTGTAGCTACTACTGTATCTGAATCAATGTTTTTTTTTTGTGTTCGTTTAATCTAATTTTTAATGAACGTTTACTTTCACCTATATAGACCGCTGAACATTGTTTGCAGTTAAAACTGTAGACAATACCAGTGTTGTCTAATAAATCAGATTTGTCTTTTCCTAAACGGATTAACTCTTGTAATGGTTTTTGTAATAACGAGATAGGCATAATGTTATGTTTCTCTAACACAGATGAACATTTTTTCAAGATGTTGCAATTATTAGGAATAGAGACTGTAGGTAATTTTTGATTTTCTAATTTTTTAAAATTTTTATTCCTTTTTTTGTATTTATTGATACGTTTTTGTATATGTTTTTTGATAAATTGAGATGGATAATTATTCTTTTTCAGAATATTAGTAATAATTTTTAAGAAGTTGGAATGAAACTTTTTGTCAGCAAGTAAAAACACCCGGTCAACTAAATTTGAAACTATATTAACTTTTTCATGAATTGTATATTCTGAGTTAAAATTCAAAATTCTGTCAGTTTTATGTTGTTTTTCTAAACCAGTAAAATTCTAGTTTATTATTATTTCTGATCAATTTTAAGTCAAGAAATGGAATAAAATTATTCATTTCAATTTCAAACGTAAATTGTAGTCTATTATGATAAGAATGGAACGTCTCGATAACTAAATCAATTTTATCTTTCGGAACGCACATCAAAGTATCATCAACATATCTGTAATAGAAAACAGGATTAATTTGATATTCATTCCGCAACACGCTCAAGAAATATTTCTCTAAGTCTTCCATAACAATATCAGCAAGTAAAGGAGAGATACAGTGCCGCTTACGCACTTTTACCCCCCTCCGACCAAAATTGTTTAAACTTTAAAGTTTTTCCTGTTCCGTAGAAAATAACGTACAGAGACCAGCGGCAGCTCATTTGAAAGCTCTTTCCAAGAGCTTTAAAATGATATGCATCACAACTACAATCAAATGGTTTTTCTAATATTTTCAAACGATTTTTCATCGATAGAAATTCCGAATTTGTTAGTACTTTTTTGATCTCGTGCCATTTCGGGGGAAAACATCGTAGGAAAGTTTTGAGCACAGCATTTTCTTTGTCTTTCCAAACCCTATCTAAATTACTCATTAAAAAATTATTTACTTCAAACATGACCCGCGCTTAAGTATTTTTCTCGAAAATTGACCTTCTTTTTCAAATTATCATACCTCGGTAAAATCGAATCGTAGAAAAAAGTTTATATGAAAGAAAATGTTTCTTTTTCAATGTAGAATACTGTGGAATTTTCTCAAATTTGTTTTCAAAAAAAAATTTTTTCACTTTTTTTCCTATACGGCGGGTTAAAAAAATAAATAAATAAATAAATAAATAAATAAATAAATAAAATGTCTAAAACATGTGGATTTTTTCAGTTCTGAAATAAAAATATCTATTTACACAAAAATTATTCTATTTTATTTACAAAGAAAAATATAACCAAACTCGATAAAGGGATGAACAAATTTTTGCAAAATATTTTTCAAACTAATCGTTGTCAAAATCAACAAAAACAATAGATAAACAATATAAATCCATATAAACAATAGATGCACTGCACAAATACAAGAACACTTGCAACAACTAGAACTTTTGTAAGAAAAATTAAACTTTTTTCTCATCGAAATGTCCTCCTTTATGCTTAATTACGGCTTTGCATATCCTAGGCATTCTTGCAATTAGTTTATCCATTGTTACTTTTTGAAGTTTATTCCACTCGCTTTGCAAAATTTCCCACAGACTCGTTTTAGAACTTGGATAAGATTTTCTTACCGCTCGGTCGAGCTCTTCCCAAAGAAATTCGATGGGATTCAAATCGGGCGATTGAGCTGGCCATTGCATAATTGTCAATTTTTTTTTTTTCTAAGTTTATAAGGTAATTTTTACATAATTTTGATGTGTGTTTAGGATCATTATCTTGTTGAAATTCAAATCCAGGTCCTACTATCCGCGTTCCTGATGTCACTGCATGCCTTTGGAAAATCTGTTTGTAACTTTCCTTTTTTAATATCCCATCTATTTTCACAAGATCGCCTACTTTTGAACCAGCAAAACATCCCCATACTATAACTGACCCACCACCATGCTTCACACTTGGAACTAAACAATCGTCAATGTATTTTTCATCAGACCGTCTTCTTACATACGCCCTTCTCTTACTTCCAAAAATTTCGAATTTCGACTCGTCTGACCAAAGAACTTTCTTCCAATCCGAAATCGACCAATTTCTATGTTTTCGAGCCCACTGTAAACGTTTTTTTTGGTTCGCACTGCGTAAAAGAGGCTTTCGCACTGCAACTCGACCAAAGAGTCCTTTTTCGTTTAAACGTATTTTCACCGTATTAACACTTATAGGTTCTTTCAAATATTTGTTTACATGAGCGGTTATTTCAGGAGCAGTGGTTTTTCGACTTCGCAAACTTACTTTAGAAATGTAGTCGTCTTCTTTGGCGGAAGTTTTCCTTTTTGGTTCGCGTCGTCTGTTATCTACACTACCAGTTTCACAGTATTTTTTGATATTATAAGCAACTGTACGCCGATCTATTTTCAAATGTCTGGAAATTGCATGACGACTCATTTGAAGTTCATGAAGTCCGATAATCTTATTACGGTCCTGGATAGATAAATTCTTTGATTTAGGCATTGTCACTACACATCAAACAAACAGATGTTGACACTTCAAACGTTAATTATCGACTAGTCCGCTTATAATCAGAGAGACAGAAATATTCAAGAAGGTACTACATTTGATCCGATGAGCGTTGAAATGCCAGCTTATTTGTAAACACTTGAGTATGATTATGATTGTGAAAAGTGAAAACAGTGAAAAAAATTTTTTTCGAAAAAAAATTTGAGAAAATTTCACAGTATTCTACATTGAAAAAGGAACATTTTCTTTCATACAAACTTTTTTCTACGATTTGATTTTACCGAGGTATGATAATTTGAAAAAGAAGGTCAATTTTCGAGAAAAATGCTTAAGCGCGGGTCATGTTTGAAGTAAATAATTTTTGAATGAGTGATTTAGATAGGGTTTGGAAAGACAAAGAAAATGCTGTGCTCAAAATTTTCCTACGATGTTTTCCCCCGAAATGGCACGAGATCAAAAAAGTACTAACAAATTCGGAATTTCTATCGATGAAAAATCGTTTGAAAATATTAGAAAAACCATTTGATTGTAGTTGTGATGCATATCATTTTAAAGCTCTTGGAAAGAGCTTTCAAATGAGCTGCCGCTGGTCTCTGTACGTTACTTTCTACGGAACAGGAAAAACTTTAAAGTTTCAACAATTTTGGTCGGAGGGGGGTAAAAGTGCGTAAGCGGCACTGTAGGTGAGCCCATCGGGCTTCCAAATATTTGTTTACAATAAATTTTGTTAAACACAAAATATGTGTTATATAAAAATTATATACCTTTCCGAATCTCTTCTATTGGAAACTCACAATTTTTAATTTGTTCATAACGTTTGTCCAATCCTTCTAAGACTAAATCACACGATATGTTTGTGAATAAGAATCCAATGATATTAAAACATGATCGTTTGGAATAATTTTAATAATTTTAATATCATTGGATGTAAGTTCCTTATTCACAAACATATCGTGTGATTTAGTCTTAGAAGGATTGGACAAACGTTATGAACAAAGAAAATCTAAATAATGTAAAAAAATACAGAATGTTATATAAATAACGTACGCATAATTCGCAATTATCGCAAAAATTATAGATAAAAGTTATTCACTAACAAAGTTAGTTAATTCAATACCGCAAATTTTACAATAAAATAATTAAATTTTTTTACATAGAAAAATAACTTATCGCTTATAGGCATAATTACAAATAACAAATACTTAAATTGTTTAATAATATTTGAATAATAATTAGTTTGTGGGACCTTCATTGACTCCAGCAGCCGCCGACGGGCGACAGCACCGGCGGAAACAAAAACTCTTACCTCGCGAGTCTCTCCCTTCATTACCGACTGAAGTAATTCAGAAGATAGCTGCACGCCAACTTGCACGCCTTATTACCGCACGATCCAATTTGATTTTATCATAGAAGTTTTCTAGTCTTGTGAATAAATATCGCAACCCCACTTATCCGTGCACCGAGTCATTTACCTTCATCCATTCCGAAGACGCAAAAGTGATGACCCCGACGTGATCCAACTGGATGAAATTCTAACATCGTGGCTGCGAAGCCAAAATTACATCTCCATCGCAATCGCCACCGTTTTTGACTCCGTGTGCACCGCCCACTATAACTCGGCGTGCACGCTCTTGCACTCTAGCAAATTCTCCTCTCCTCGACCGGCTTTTCGCGGAGACCTCGAAAATGCTCAACGAAGCCCTGGGATTCCGCGAGCCACGAGGCCGAGCCAGCTTCGCCGCCAAGCCAAGTCATGCAACAAGTGCGAACCGCTGCCAACGTCGAATCTGTGGAAGACTGCAAGCTGCCCCCGTTCTGGGAATCGTCGCCGAAGGCCTGGTTTTACCAGGTCGAGAGTGTCTTCGCCTGCAATCAGGTACGTTGAGACAATTCAAAGTATAACCTCGTGGTTTCGGCTTTAGGCCCAAAGATCATCGAACAGCTACTGGACGTGGTTCGTATCTTGCCGGAGCAGGACAGGTACGAATACCTGAAACACAAGATTTTGGCGCGCTTTGGTGATACCCAGTAGCAGCGTCTGCGCATGCTCTTTACCAAGCTTGACGTTAGCGGGCGGACACGTCGCAGCTTCTACGCCACATGCAGTAGCTTGCAGGCAACACAGTCAGCGATGGCGTGCTTCGTGCCAAGTGGTTGGACCTTCTTCCGCTCCAGGTTCAGAAAATCCTTACTGCTCTAGGCAAGGGCAGTACTCTCAACGAGCTCACCAAATCAGCGGATGACATGGTGGACCTGCCAGCGGGTGTCGCAGCGATTAGCTCGCCTTCTCTTGCACGTGCTGTATCGCCTCAGCGCAACACGTCGCCTTATCGCAGCAAGCCGACTGTCTCATCACTTACCACGGAGCTTACAAGCCTTCGAGCCTGCTTAGCCCAGTTGCTCTCTACCTCTCAGTTGATCCTGGAGGCCGTCACGGATCGGTCTACATCGCAGCACTCAAACCCAGGCAATGGAGGTCCTAGGCGCAGTCGCTCACGCAGCAACAACAGCCGCTCAGCTTCACCATCAGCCAATATATACTGCTACTACCATTATCGCTTTGGCGTTAACGCGTGCACTTGCCGTCAGCTTTGCACCTGGAAGGCGTTAAACTAAGACCGCTGCCGTCTGTTCAGGCGACCCATGGTAGCGGACCACCTAAAGAGAATCGCCTGCATGTGCTAGACAAGAACTCTGGACTGAGTTTCTTCGTCAACTCTGGTTCAGTGTTGTCCCTACTTCCTCGCTCAGCTGTACGCTCACCACAGCCACTGGCTCCTGGTGTTCTGAAGTTAACAGCTGCCAACCTATCAACCATAGCAACCTACAGCCATCGCATGCTAACGCTCAATCTTGGTCTTCGGAGAGCGTTCACTTGGCCTTTCTTGATCGCTGACGTAGACAGCGCTATCCTTAGCGCAGACTTCCTTGCGCACGCAGGCCTACTCGTCGACATGCAACATCGTCGACTCGTAACAAGCTAACTTCTCTGCATGTGATGGAACATGTGCATGCTGTGAATGTGCATTCAGTCTCGCTACTCGGCACACCTGCTACTCAAGCTCAAAAGCTTAACTGCTGCACGCAGTACCACGATCTACTGGCGGAATTCGCTGATATCACTCAGCCTTGTAGCCAGCAGGCCCTGCTCACCAACATTCCTGTCACGCACCAGATTCACACTACTAGTCCTCCAGTTCATGATCGTCCTCGCTATTTACACGAAGAACGCCTCCAGGCAGCCAAGAACATCTTCAGGGATCTGCAAAACCGTGGCATCGTTCGTCCCTCCTCTAGTCAATGGGCCAGTCCACTATACCTGGTAGCCAAGGAAGGCACACGAGAATTCAGAGCCACCGGAGACTATCGTCGCTTGAATGCCTGTACGACGCCGGACCGTTATCCAATTCCGGTGATAGAGGATATGCTGCATAACTGCTTTGGCTGCAGTGTTTTCTCAACGTTGAATCTTAGACAAGCCTTTTACCAAGTACCCATGGCAAAGGAGGACATTGCCAAGACTGAGGTTGCAACGCCTTTTGGTCTTCTGGAATACTTGTACATACCACTCGGGCTAAGAAATGCCACGCAGACATTCCAGCGAGTTACGGAGGCATTGCTACGAGATTTGCCTTTTGCCCAGACTTACATTGATGACACCATCGTCTCCTCTAAAGATCATCAAGAACATCGACAACATCTTCGTCTGGACTTTGAAACGCTCAGGAAAGCTGGACATCAAGCTCGAGAACTGTAACCTCGGCAAGTCGCAGGTGAACTTTCTCGGCTTCACCATATCGCCTCAAGGTTTTTGCCCACCGGAGCGCAAGATAAAAGAAATATTCGAGTTCTCGAAGTTAAAGGACTATTAGGAGCTTTGCCGTATTCTGGGCATGGTCAACTATTACAGACGCTGTCTGTCTTATGCCGCATACTCTCAGGCTCCACTCGACGGCATGCTTAGAGGGCTGCCGAAAACAAAACGTGCTAAGCTAATCTGGAACGAGGAGGCCAATCGAGTCTTCAACCAGTGCAAGTAAATACTTCGTGACACGGTGCTAACGAACTTTCTCTTGCCTACTGCGCCCTTAGCCTTGTCGACTGACGCTTCGGATAGAGCAATTGGCGCAGTCTTGGAGCAATTTGTCGACTCAACATGGCAACCCGTCTCGTTTTTCTCTAGAAAGCTTACGGACACAGAGTCTCGTTACAGCACATATGATCGTGAGCTACTTGCAGCCTATGCTGCAGTCAAGTATTTCAGACGCTTTCTAGAAGGACGCACTTTCACCTTGAAGACGGACCACAAACCGCTTACTTATGCAGCTCAGTCCTCGCATAAAGCGACACCACACCAACAGAGGCATCTGGATTATATCCTCCAGCACAATGTCAAGTTTCAGTACGTCAAGAGCGAAGACAACGTGGTTGCCGACGCCCTGTCTAGGATCAGCGCCATTGACATGCCATCTGGCCTACGTGCTAGCGATATCGCAGAAGCGCAGAAGATCAATGAAGAACTTCATAGCTTGCTTGATAGCGGTCTACTCGATCTACAGATTCTTCCAATCGATGGTGCGAATTTCGCCTGCAACATTGTTAACGGAATCGTCAGGGCTTTTCAAACCTATAGTTTCCGTTCCAAATTGAAAGTTTCAATACTTTCTGTGCTTTAATAAATCATCCTTCACGAATATAATACCTTATTCATTCATTCCTAGTGCTTATACTATTGCTTTCGTTTGATCATGAATCATGAACAATCTCATCATTCACAAAGGGTTGTATTCTTAAGTGAAACACTTTCTAAACTGATTCTATTTCCAGTATCATGCCGATGGAAAACTTATTCCTGTTTGAATCATTTGAGGTAAGTAGAAAGTTCTTTGTCTAATAGAAAACTGAATTATACAATTTGAATACTAATATGATCAGAAATTTTGTTATATTATAAGTAGATATTTCATTCATAATCTTTTTATAAAAGTAATTTGTTTACTTTTTGTTTAGAAATTGTAAAGAAAATATTTTTCATCAACAAAATAATTGAACGTTCAGTTGTTCTACTACAGCAAATCATTTGTTTATGAATTTGTATTCGTAGAGTCGTCAATACTAATGTGTTAAAAAACAATTTTGTCGTTTCAAAAATTTACAGTTTGTAATATTATAATATTCACTTCTAGAGCCTTGAAGACTCTTGGAGACTGTGGCTAGCCAAGAACCCAGGTCCAGACAGTTAATAATTTATTTTGGAGTATTCTCTGTTTAACCATCAACATGGCGAAGAAAATAAGGGTCTGAATATAAGTTAGCAGCATTATCTTTTGTTGAAAAACCAATCTTCAAATGCAGTGCATCATTTTTAAAACAAGATTCCTTCGAAAATTTGTTTGGATCTATATGAATAAAATTCGATAAATACCAATTCATATTACAAAAATTGTAAAAATGGAATAAAATGGATTAAACTGTTGATTTAATTATTCGTTCAAATTATTTACATAGTTTATTTTTCGTGTACTTCTCACGTTAAATTTCGCACAACCAATTTTTTTAAATAATAGCATTCGTGTTTTGATAAAATTTATTATAGCGGACGATTAAGCATTCGATTAATCGATTTTTTTGTTTGAAAGTCGATTATGAATAATCGATTATTTTTTCCATCGATTATTTTCATTTGAATGATTTTTCGAAGAGTTGCACATCCCTAGTAGGACAGAAACAAAGTTAGTGATACCAAAAATAAAAGAGAGAATAATCAATTGAAAAGTGGACTAACAGATCGAGTATAAAGGTAGACTACGAAGAAGGGATAAAGAAGTGAAAGATAAGGGCGTGCAAGAAGAAAATGAATGAAAGTAAGAAGAGCAACAAAAGTGCGGTTATGGCGGCAATGAACAGGAAGGATGAGACGAAGAGCGGAGAGCAAGAGTGGATAAAGAAGGGACGGGGCAGACCAAAGAAAGGAGAAAATGAGAAGAAGGAAAATGGTGGAGAAAAAGATATAAGAAAGTTCATGCAAAAGGAAGAAGAAAACAAGGAAATAGGATTCGCAAAAAGTGTAAAATTAGTACACACATCACTGAGGAAATTAGATGAGGGGACTTGCGGTAAAGTTGAAAAAAATCGCAGCAAAATAATTGAGCAGATGGAGGAAACATAAGACGTCGACGAAGAGGTAACAAAGGAAATTAATCAAGATGAAACGAGGAATGTGAAGGATGTTGAAGAAAAACAAGAAGAGAACCCGAAGAAAGACAAAGATGAGAAAAGACGGAAGCAACAAGAGGTAAAAGGCGCACAAGAACTGAACGGTAAAGAAGGGGAGTCTGATAAGGAAGAAAAGGAGGCAAGGAGAGCAGAAGAACGAGGGACGGACATTAACACAGACAAGAGCACGGACGCAAGAGAAAAATAAAGAAACAGAGTAAGAGAGCTATTGGAGAAATTACAGGTTAGAATGAAGGAGATGGAAGAGTAAAGAAGAATCGATGCGCAAACAGTAGAAATGACGAAAGAAGCGATAAGAGTAGCAGTAGAGAAGTTAGATAGAAAATTGTCAGATTTGATAAAACAAGTAGGAGAAAAAGAGAGGGCAGAAGAGGAAACAGAAAAAACGGTTAGATGTAAGAAGTGTAGGAGGGAGGAAGGAGAGCAGATAAACAAAAGAGCAGAAGACAAAAGCAGCGAAAGTCAAGAAGAGGAAGCGGTACAGCGAGCAGACGAAGACCAACAAGCGAGCGTGGACAAGAACGACGTACAGGGAGAGAAAGAACTGGAAAGAAATAAGCCAGATGCGATGAAAAACTCAGAATATGAGTTCGAGATGAGAGATAGGAAGAATAATGTGTTTATCAGAGGAGTGAGGACGTCGGGAAGAAGATGGAAGGAAGAAGCAGAAGGAAGAATAATGGGAGTGACAAGAAGACAGTTCGGAATAAGAAGGATCCGGCCAATGAGAGGAGGAATACTTTTGCCATTTGAAAATTTTAGAGAAAAAATGGCGTTTATAGAACAAGAGGAGATTTTTGAAAAAACAGGAATAAGCTTGGAAGAAGATAGAACATGCAGAGAAATAGAAGTGCAAAAATGGATTGGACTGGTAGGAGAGCAAGAAAGGAAAAAACAAAAACAAGTGCAAGTGGGCTACTTAAAAATAAAAATCAATGGAAAAATGAGCTTATGGGACGAGAGAAAAGGAGGTCTCATAGAGGCAAAACAGAGAATTTTTTTTCAGGGCAGAACAAGAAGAGGAGCAGCGAGAATGGAGAGGGACACCACGGCGAGCAAACACGGAACATTTCTACGATAGGTTGCGGAACGAGTGAAGAAGCAACAGTTGAGGAAGAAGAAAGTGGCAATTGGGAGATCCAGGACATATCAACAGAAGGGGTAAGAAGAGAAACAACGACGAGCAGAGGAACCGGCGAACATAGAAGGACAGGATAAATGCGTATCATGGAATGTAGGAGGAAGTAAAAATATATTAAAATGCAAAGATTTCTTAAATAAGTTTGACATTATTTTATTACAGGAGACATGGGTAGAAAAAAAATAAAGAAACAAATTTAATTAAAAAACTGAACAAAAAATATAGATGGGAAATGAAGGCAGCAATCAAAGAGAAAACGAGGGGGAGAGCTAGTGGGGGGGTTATGATAAAGATTAGGAGAGAGATAGGTAAAAACGCGGAGATAGAAGAATGGGAATACGGAATAATAGTAAGGAATATCTGGATGGGGAAAGAAAAAATTGATATTATAACGATTTACAGCAACGCGAAAACGAGCAGAATGATCAGCAAACTGAAAGAGGTAATAGAGATAAGTTTAGTTGAAGGGAAGAAATTTATTATAGCAGGAAACTTCAATGTAAGGGTGGGAAGCGAACAGATAAACAGGGACAGTAGGAAGAATACGGAGGATAAAAAAACGACCCGGGAGGGATTAAAATTAATAGAAAGTTTGAAATATTGTAACGCGGAAATAAAAAACGGATGTAGCAAAGGAGA
Organism: Phymastichus coffea; assembly: GCF_024137745.1. Taxonomy (NCBI): domain Eukaryota; kingdom Metazoa; phylum Arthropoda; class Insecta; order Hymenoptera; family Eulophidae; genus Phymastichus; species Phymastichus coffea. The sequence goes on along the minus strand of NW_026707006.1, from coordinate 243,627 downwards.
CGAAAAGGGGAGAATTACTTTTATTGGGGATACGGGTGCATCGGTCCTAGATTTGATAATAGAAGGAGGAATTGGGATAACAAAGATAGTGACGGGGATAGAAATAGTAACAAGGATAGAATCTGACCACCTACCAGTAATTTTCGAGTTGGGGAAAAATGAAAAAAGAGAGGAGGAAGGGGAAAGGGAGACTAGAGAAAGACTTATATGGAAGAAAGATAAGGCAAGGGAATATAAGGTTGCAATGGGGAAAAAGTGGAGGAGAGAAGAAATGAGGAGCAAATCACCGCAGGAGAAATGGAATAATTTGGTGATGAATATAAAAATAACAGCTGATAAATTGAAAATGAAAGGTAGCGGAAGGGAGGGAGGGAGGTTGAGTAGAAACAAGGATGGGGAAATAAGGAGGCAAAAAAAGAAAGTATGGGAAGAGTTGAATGCATGGAGAGCAGACAGAACGGTAGAAAAGAGAGAGTTATGGAAAAGAGGAAAAAACAAACTAAAAGAGATGAGAGCGAGAAAAATAAGAAAGGAAAACGAAAAAAAGATCGAAATCATGGCAGCGAGCAGAGACATGGGGGAATTTTGGAGGATAGTAAATAAAGAAAGGCCGAGGAAAAGCAGGAAAGGGGAAACAATTAAAAAAGAGGAATGGGCCAAACATTTTAAGAATTTACTAGGAGCAACAGAGGAAGGGAGGAGGATCCCCAACAAGGAGGGAAACATGAACGGCAGAGGAAGCGCGAACCAGGAGGGAGAAAGTAATGAGGGGATAGAAGAGGGGGAGGAGGAGGACAGATTAAACAAGAGGATAAGCGAGAAAGAACTTAGGGATGCCTTGAAACAAATGAAAAACGGAAAAGCAGCGGGTCAGGACAGACTTCCCATTGAATTCATAAAAGGACCAACAGATAATTGGATAGAAACAATAATAGAAATTTTTAATTAATTATGGGACAGGAACGAGATTTTAGAGGGATGGAAAATAGCAAGAATTTACCCAATATTCAAAAACGGTGAGGAGGAGGAGGCTAAAAATTATAGGGGGGTATCACTACTAGATGTGAGCTATAAACTAATGGCGAAAATAATGGCCAAAAGAATCAGTGATTGGGCAGAGAACAATAAGGTATTTAGGGAAAGTCAAGCAGGATTTAGAGGAAAAAGAGGGACGAGGGAGCACATTTTTGTATTGAACTCGATTATAGGCAATAAACTAAAAAGGAAAGGAGAGAAATTGTACTTAGGATTCATTGATTTCAAAAACGCATTCGACAGAATAGACAGAGATAAAATGTTTGAAAAACTAAAAAAGAAGGGGATAAAGGGGAAAATGTTGCAAATGATAAAAACAATTTACAATTCAACAAGGAATGAAGTAATAACTAGTGAGGGATTAACAAAGAGTTTCGAGACAAATAAGGGAGTAAAACTGGGGTGCCCATTAAGTCCTAACCTATTTTGTTTGTTCATGGATGATATGGATGACATTTGGGAAAAGAAAGAAATAGGAGGAGCGGTAGTGGGAGGGAAAAAATTCTATTGCTTAAAGTTCGCGGACGATATTGTAATCGTGGCGGATAACGAGGAAGGAATGAAAGAAATATTAAAAGAAACGGAAATTTATAGTGAGAGAATAGGAATGGAAGTTAATATAGAGAAAACTAAGATAATGATTTGTTGTGAAGAAAAAATAGGTAAAGAGAAAATCTTTTTATACAAAGGCAGAAAGGTGGAGGTAGTTAGGGAATTCAAATACTTGGGGTACTGGTTTACTCAAAAAAATGTGAACACGACACAGATAAATAAAAAAAAGGAGAAAGCAAGTAGGGCAATCAATACGGCGTGGGGTATTTTAAAAAGGGCAAAAATAGAAAAGTTAAGGAAAAGGCTGTATCTGATGGACAGTATAATAAAAGCGGGATGTTTATATGGGGTAGAGATTTGGGGATGGCAGAAATGGGAAAATCTAGAGAAGGTGCAAAGAAAGTTTATAAAAATGGCCATGGGATTAAATATTAACTCGCCAAATTATATAGTTGCCATGGAAGCAGGTAGGGAATCGATGGAGTTACGGAGAGCTAGGAGGGCAATGGAGTATTTAGTTGAGATAGAAAAAATGGAAGAAGGGAGATGGCCAAAAATCTGTTTAAGAGAGGAAGTAAGGAACATATTAAATAAGAACCCGACAAAATGGGGAAAGAGGTGCTAACACTACTGTAAGGGGTAGGGGATGGGGAAATCTTAAAAATGATATGAGACAAAAAAGAAGTAGAAAAAATAAAGAGCAAAATAGAGAGTGGGTTAGAAAGAAAAGCGGAACAAGAATTACAAAGCTTTTGGGGCAAAATAGATGCGTCAACGTATAATGGACTTTATAAAAAAATAAAAGAGACAGTGGGGGAAGAGGCTTATTGGAGGGACAGGACGACTCCGGGATGGATAAAAGAACAATGGTCGAGAATAAGATGTGGAAACATAGGCAGAGAACGGGCGAAATGGTTTAAAGAAAGTGAGTGCAGATTCTGTGGAAGAATAGAAGAGAGTTTGGAACATATGCTAGAATGTAGGAGTGCAAAAAAGGTTATAGGGGGTAAATGGGTAAGAGAGCTTGAGGAACAGGAAATTACTGAAAGGATAAAAAGCAATAAAATGATTTAAATGTTAAAAGAGAGTCCTAATAGAGCAATCTGTAACTATATATTCATTTTCGAAAAATTGGCTAAATCAAGGAGGAATAGTGAGCATCCCTAATAAGAGCAGAGGGAGTAGGACATAGAGCAAATAAGAGAGAGGCAAGATATACATGTGCAAAGATTTATATTGTTAATGCGAATTTTTGTTACTTGTGAATTTTTATTGTAGCGAAGCGATTATGCGAAGACAGTGTTTGAATATAAGAAATAATGTAAAAGTAAATTTTTTGTAGGCTGTGAAAGCTATACACGAGCAATAAAATACTACTACTACTATATTAATCCACAGTATTAATTGGATATATACAAATATACGTGTACATTTGACGGACCTTACAATCCGTTTAAAAAGAAACAGAAAGGAGAGAGGACCAATAAATAGAAAATAATATATAAAGGACCGATTGTCAATAACTTCATTTAAAAAATAAGTGAGTACTATATTTTTTATAGATAATAGACAACGCGAGGTGAAGAACACGCGTCTATATATATATATATATATTGTAACGAGTGTCACTCGTTAAAGGTGCAACCTAAGAGCCCCTATCGCGTGGAGCTACGTAAAAGCCGGTCCGCAGAAACAAACCCGAGGAGGAGAAGCGCCCGCGAGACGAATGAGCGAAGGAGCGAGAGAGAGGAGAGAGATTAGGGCGCCGACTAGTACGAGTCAGGCGCACGTACCGCGGAACATTAGGAATAATAGGAAGGGGAAAGAGAGTGATCGGGCCGCCGGCCGGCGTGCGCGCGTCAACGAAAGAAGGTATGGGTAGAGTTAGTGAAGTCCGGACCTGCGGATAGCGAGAATGAAAGTGTCAAGTGATTAAGTCAGCAAGGTTCGAGAGACAGCCTGGCCGATAGTATACGAAGATTCGATAGCACAGAGGTCGCCAAGAAAGCATCTCTCAGACAAAGGTCGTTCGCTGCCCACTATCAGTTGCCCAGAGCGATCTGAGGCAATAGTCGAGGGTCGCGGGCAACTGCAGATCCGGCCGGCGAAAGCCCCGACTGAGAGGTCCCTCACCGAGAAGCGACAGGAGCCGACGCGATCCGTATACGCCGCCAGAGCTACTCGACCTTCAGCGACTGGTCCCCGCAGCGTAAGTCCCCGACTTTAATTGTAAATGCGCGCGAACGGAAAGTGCGATTAGATAGTGCGTCTTCTTTCTCTCTCTCGCCGCGTGCGCGGGACACCTGACGAACCCTCTCGGCCGCGGGGTTACGATTGTAAGATTAAAGCGACAGACGCAAATAAAGATATTGGTTCTTTCGACAACCGACTTGAGAGTTCTTTCTTCCGAATCCCCACTGGCTGTTCCCTCTTGAAGCCCACGACAGAACCTGCCCGACCTTGCGTCACTGGGCAACCCGGATCTCCGCACGTGCTCTGCACGCGCAGGTTTTCACGGGCTCTGGGGCGGAAGATCTGAAGATCGACACCGATCGAACGAGCTGAATCGAGGTGGCGGACAGCCTCGCGACGCTGGGGACAGCTTTTCCTTAACGGGTAAGATTCCTATTCACGTCCCGAATGAAATATCCCGTTACAATATATATATATACGAGGTGTGTTCAAAAAGTAACGAGAATTTTTAAATTTCGCGGGTTTGGAGAATCCGCTTGTATAAAATTTTTTTTTATTATGTTGGTACACATGCCCCTGAAGTACGATAAAATTTTCAGCAATATTCATTGCTTACTTTTTAAGTGGCAGCTGCTAACGTTAGACGTGTTTTTCGAGCTCGGCGATTTTTGTTTGTGAAAAAAAATGGATCAAAGAATTTGTATTAAATTTTGCGTAAAAAATGAAATAAAGTGTAGTAAAGTTTGTCAAATGTTAACAAAGGCATATAGTGAGTCTACTATGAGTAAAGCAAGGATTTATGAGTGGTATAAGCGTTTCCAAGATGGCCACGAAAACGTTGAAGATGACGAACGACCCGGACGCCCAAGCACATCAACAACCGATGAAAACGTGAAAAAAGTGAAAGAAATGGTTATGAACGATCGCCGAATCACAATCAGAGAAGTCGCTGATGATGTTGGCATATCAGTTGGCTCATGCCATCAAATTTTTTCGAATGTTTTGGGTATGAAACGTGTGGCAGCAAAATTCGTTCCAAAATTGTTGAATTTCGAACAAAAACAGCGGCGAATGGAAGTTGCTCAGGAGTCGCTAAATGAAATCAATAACGATGCAGAACTACTAAAACGTGTTATAACAGGTGACGAAACATGGGTTTACGGATATGATGTCGAAACTAAGGCTCAATCGTCCCAGTGGAGGCATTCTGGATCGCCAAGACCGAAAAAGGCTCGACAAGTACGGTCGAATGTGAAGGTTATGCTCACTGTGTTCTTCGATTTTAATGGCATAGTGCATTATGAATTCTTGCCACAAGGTCAAACAATCAATAAGCACTACTACCTACAAGTTCAACGTCGTTTGCGTGAAGCAATCCGAAAAAAACGCCCGGATTTGTGGAAAAACAATTCATGGCTTTTGCACCACGATAATGCGCCTGCTCACACTTCTTGCTTGTTCGTGAATTTTTGGCCAAAAACGAAACTGTAACGATGCCTCAACCTCCATATTCGCCAGATATGGCTCCATGTGACTTTTTTCTATTTCCAAAAATAAAGAGAACATTAAAAGGCCGTCGTTTTACAAGCATAGATGACATTAAAAGCGAATCGCTGAAAGAGCTAAAAGCTATTACAAAGATCGAGTTTCAAAAGTGTTTCGAGGATTGGAAAAAGCGTTGGCATAAGTGTATTGTATCCGAAGGGGACTACTTTGAAGGCGACAACATTAATATAGATGAATAAATAAATATTTTTTTCATAAAACGAAAATTCTCGTTATTTTTTGAACACACCTCGTATATATATATATATATATATATCTTTTTATTTTCGCTCTATCATTTATTCATGTACTTGAGCTTTATAAAATAAATTTTAGAAGTACTATTAAACGCACTTGAGTATATCCATATGCTTCCCCGTTATTGCTTATTTTATATATGACCGATTACGGATAGATATACACGAATACGTCCGATCGAATATCTTACGATCGCGGTATCGGGAGCCCGGATTCAAATCTACGAAGACTTCGTTATTGACGCGCAAACGGGACGGGGTGCCCGAGAGCCTGATTGCCGCTCGAGTCAAAGGCCGCTTGGCTGTTGAAAGGCCTTCGTATGGGACAAACTCGCCTCGCGCGAGTTGTCACCTATCAACTGGTAGCAGAGCGTGGTTACTCAGGCTTTATCTTTTCGCTTTTTCTCGCGTTGATAAAATTTTCATAATTTAATGAAAAACTTTATAAATTTATTCCATATTGATTTTTATAGGTATATTGGCTAGCACGTGTATTAAATGCAATTGGTATTAATACACTATACGTGTTGACTAGTGTGTAAAATATATATTGTTACATAGTATTAGTATATTTTGATGCGTATTAATTAATACTGATACATATTAATTAATCCACCGTCATTCTCATTATTATTAATATTTTATTTCTTTTATTTCATATATTGTTTCCCTTTAATTTTGTATAATATTTAAGTTATATTTAATTATAATTGCGATCGAAAAAAAATATAACTTCTTTCCTATACTGGTGTACTCGTTTCACCAGCAGGCTAAAGGCCACGCCGGAGACGTGGAAAATTGTTTTTCACACGATCGGAGGCTCCGGAATTTAGCGGAGTTTCGTTTTTGGTCGCGTGAGCGTAATTAGAGTTTTTGGTTCTAAGATCGGGTGTGTGCTTCTTCCGTTCCCACACTTTGTGCTTAGTTGACCGACTAGTATTGGCAACGTGAAATTTTAAACGCAGCTTAGCAAAATTTCTTTAGGATATTATTTCATGAACGATCGTTCGAAATTTGATGTGCGCGTTTACGAAATATTTCCCTTCTGTGAAATAGACCAATTTATTTTTTTTTATTTTGTTCTAATAGGGGATTGATACTTGACATTATACCGTACCATCCTGCTATTAAATTTCTCTTAACCATTTTACCCTTTTTATTATAGGTATTGTAACGGGGTAAAACCGTTTAATTATTTTATGCGCGCTAATACTCTAAAAGGACGAACGCAGTTAATTATGCTCAGTACGCAAATCGGAGAGCATGTAAAGATAGGCGCCAGTCAACCAGTAGTTGTGAATAACCTATAATCAATCGGGAGTGAGTGGAAGCTATGAGGTAAAAGCGGATCGAAAAGCACTTGTTAGTAATATGAACGATATCCATTATTATTCCTCAAAATCTACAGAAGGTCGGCCCGCGCGTTTGTTTACATGAACGCTCGCTCGTCGGCAACACGCTTTGCCGGTACGCTCGCTGTTCTTTGTTAATAGAAACGCTATTACATGCACGCCTTGAGAACGATGTTTAGTCGTCAATTAGATAACCGCGATCGCGAGATTAAGCTGGCCAGCTTACCTTATATTTGCAGGCGATCGGGGAAAACTAAGAGTAGTCGCACTGCACGAAACTGTTTGTTATTGTCTCTGTTGCTGGTCGCGAACGCGCGCACGCAGTTGTGGTTTCGCCCTCGATGGCGAAACCTCACACACACTTCTGATGGCTCGTACTCTCCTTCCTCTGCAATCAAGCGGCTCCTCGTCAACGGCTGTCACAGCTAGCTGACACTTGTCGTTCTCGTTAACTTTCGAGGTTTTGCGGCACGTAAATCGGTAGCTCAAAATGAAGGCGGGCGGACACTATGATGGTCTAAGCTTCACTGGTTCGAATTCTATTGCGCGCGTTCCGTCTGCTCGCGTGCCGAATTCCCTCGTTACCTATTTCGTCCCCCCGGCAGGTGCTGCCCTTACAGGCAGCAATTAAGCTAAATAATCAGCGCTAATTTGACGTTTACCGTCACAGTATATATATTAACTATTAATAATTAGCGTTTTGTTAATAATTATTATTTGAATAATTTAATAGACTAATTGTTACCTTATTAGGAATTATTATTATTATTATTATAATTTTTTTTTATTGACAACGGAAAATTTTATTGTATTGTCGCCTTTATTTATTTTTTTTACTATTATTTTATCTTTTTTATCTATAATATTAAAAATAAAAATAAGACCCTGGGCTACATATAATCTATAAACGACTGCGGGAAAATTTATTGCGACCTTATATGAAAACGATAGTAAGATACATAGCAAGATAGCAACGTACATAGGACCGTAACGAAATGGAGTCGGCTACTTTACAGTTATTGACTAGTATGTCGGTCAGTTTTACCGTACAGAATATAGTACAAGGAATTACGGAGTTCGATGGAAAAAATGTGCCGCTTAAAGACTTCATCCAGGATATTCTCAATGGAAGAGCATTGATAACAGATACACAGGAACAAAATTTTGTCCGGTTAATAATTGCTAAACTACGAGGACCCGCACGTGACTGCATTTATGGAAAATCCATTAAGGTAGTTGATGACTTAATCAGAATGTTAAAGGAACGGTTTGCACCTTGCAAAGACTTCGCTTACTACGACTCCAAAATCCATAGTCTGCGTATGAAGCAAGGGGACACTGTTGGAGACTTTCACGACAGGATAAACATCCTTTTGAACTGTGCACAGAATGCGCTGAAAGAAGAGCTCGGCGAAGACTACACTGAGACGATGATGACTCCAATGCGCAACTCAACTATTAAGATTTTCATAGATGGATTGCCAAAAGAAATTGGAGACTTAGTGGACATTAAACAGCCTAAAACCTTGGAGGATGCTTATAAAGAAGCATTGCGTATAGAAACAAGAAATAAGTCAAGGGCAAGGCATGGAGAGTCGAACCCTAACAAATGGACAAATTTATTACGCAGCCTCAATATTAACTTCGTACAAGACCAACAAAATGATCAAGAGGAACAATTAGAGGACGAGTGGGAGAAATTACCCGCAGAAATTTAACAGTTGTTCGTACAAAGAAATAACGGATAGAAGTCGTATACGAATAACCAGAATAACAAAGGACAGCAACAGAATCGATTTCAAGGGCATTGACCGTACCAAAATAGGAACTGGAAGCCTCGTTACAAAAATTATCAGGATAATGGACCGCATGCAGGACGATTATATAACCCGGACACAGACTCGTATCACCATTCTTCTGGAAAACGTTATGGGACAATAGCCTATGACCAGTAGCAAAAAGGCGAGCTTAGACCTAATCCAAAGTACCAGCAACAGAATAATGCAAATAATTTAAACTCGGATGGGACTCGCCCAGCAGCGAATGCAATGGGCCCCTGTCAGACGTGTCGCCAGAACCAAGACAAAATTCAACATCAACAACCGAAGGCAAAGACGATGTTGACCGACATCCAGGAAAAATCAACGTCTGAAAAACCGGGAGTACCTCCGGCAAAAGTGATGACGATACTAAGGAATTCGCAATAGTTAATGAACCAGTCACCGCAGTTGCCTTAAATTGGGGACTTGGCACAGGAAATAATCAGATCTATGCGCCAACAAGAGTAAGGTTTCGCATACCAAAGACCTGTAAAAAGTGGACCGTGTTCATGGTTGATAATGGATCAGCCGTGAACTTAATTAAGTTTAGTGCATTAAATTGGACTACGAGGTTTGATCCGAGGGATGTCACTACCTTGAGCGGTATTACGGCACACACCGTTCCGACTATAGGTACGACAATATTAACCATTAATGGAAAATCCGCAAAATTCCACATAGTATGGAACAATTTTCCTATTGAAGAGGATGGAATGTTAGGCAGAGATTATTTGATCGACACCGATGCAGTGATTTCGTATTATCATAACAGCTTAATGGTAAATAGTGATGTAATGAACCCGATACCGTTCTTACCGAATGATGTTCCCATTGACCAACTACAAGATGATCTGATACAAACAATGAATATTAGAGCTCGTGAGGATGAAATATCGGATATTGAAACTGCAGTGGACCTAGATAGAGGAATAGAACGACTGGCTTTTAAAGAAAGTGCGAGTAATAAGATTACAGATAGCAAAAAGAGACTGGCGGTTGGCACGATACGATATACATTAGCACCAAGGACTCGTCAAGTTATACAGATTAATCTGCTGAAGAGTACGCTCGCAGAAGGGTATCTACCTAGAATAAATGTGAGGGACGAAAAAGTATTTCTGGGGGAAGGCATAGTCATTAATGATCATGGGACCTCCAAGATTATGGCTATCAATACCCATGAGAGAGAAGTAACCATAGAAGTGGACCCAAAGGAAATTATTCCATTTGAATATTACAAATCGGAATTCTCTAGTGACACGAATTCAGATCAGAAAGGTAGCCTTCAGGGACTACGGACTATGGATCAACCCGAGAAACGGCGTAAACAATTATTGCAATTGATTAGAACAGGACACCTTAACTCGCATGAACTCAAGAGTATTAAACGCTTATTGAAGAAATATCCGAATGTGTTTTTACTTCCTGGAGAACCAAACAGTATAGGCATCCTCCTGTTATGTGACGCTTCATTGTATTATTTTTTTTTTCATTTTATTTTGTCAAATAATATTTCGAACCCGAGATTTCCGTTCTAACATAGTATAGTCAGCAGTATTCGTGTGCGCGACTCGATGGGAACGTGCGGCAGAGGCTGATTCACGCTGCGCCAGCATGCTGCGACGGCATGCTTCGGTCAGGGTGCTTAGCTAGGTAAGACGAGCCGATACGAGAAGCGTAAACGTTTTAAAGTATATGTGCGGGAGAGAGACGAAAAGCGAGGGACAAAAGATATAAAACGAACCGGCATAAATAAAGAAAGCAATCCTTAGTCAGTCAGGAATCAGCGCTCGACTAAGAGCCCCTGCAAGAGTTTAAGAATATTAAAAATTATATCGAAGTCCCGAGAATCGTTATTTCTTACGATCTTTTATTCATTGGAATACTATTGGAATAATATTGGAATACCACTGGAATCCTATTGGATAAGGAAAATATATTGGACCTGCTTATTGAATTAATTCGAAACCAGTGATAAACTATTAAAACGAACCTAACAATACCAAGGACCTAGACAACAGAGTGAGTACTTTTGAGCTCTATCCCCGATAAGTTGAATTCTCTTCCTTATCGTTACTTTATAATCTCTCTCTCTCTCTGCTCTTATACTACTAAGCATAATCAAGGTTGCCTCTTGGGCGAATCCACGTGATTGTGTACCGGGACCAAGTGTTTAAGCGCCACTCGCCGCGCGAATATTTGTTTAATAAACCGTAAAGCACGGAATAATATTACTAGAAGTGTCATTAGACGTATTAAAATATATATAAATATATAAACCTATATAACACGCCGGTGTAAGTTCATTTAAGAAAACCGCCGAAGCCCCTTCCCTTTTGCTTACTCAATTACTCCTGCTGTCCCCTCACGAGCTCGAAGTTCGGATATTATCAGAAAAGACGCTATCCATTCGGTGACACGGTCGGGGTACCGTATCGAAGGTCTAGTCCGCCGAGTCAGGACCACTCGGAGCTAAAAACGGTCTAGCACGTGCCCATTTTGAAAGGATATCAAAATTAGCACGTAACAAATGGTAGCAGAGCGTGGTTAGTGCCTTCGATTAAATGCCGTAAAATCATTGTGTCTACTTTTAATTCTATTGATTTTCTTTATATATATATATATATATAAATTAACGCATTGGCTCTGGAATATCTTTTTGGAGCGGCACGCGGAGTTGAAACCCGAAGCGTTTCTTCCGGCGTATAATTGAGGAAGAAATTTTCGCTCTTTCTCACGTGTTTGATTTTGCTGAAACCAACGGGAAATTTGAACGCGCTCGAATTTCTTTTGCTGACTGAATTTATTTTTTTTTATTGTTTTTTTTTCTTTTTATCTATTTTTCTTGTTCGAGTAATTCCTCGTTTTTTTTTTTTTAGTTTGCAAATATTAACGAAATTTAGCTAGAGGTTTTGCGGTCACCTGCCTATTGTTCAATTTTAATTGAAACAATTACTTTCGCTAAGTACTTTTGTTTTAATACTTTTATGAAGGTGAAGTTTTTTTTTTCCTTCTATCTATTTTTCTTTTTTTTTGCTGATAAGTAGTTTGTAATGATTAATTTCACCTTTTTCTTATTTCTTTTAAATAATAAGGATCAGCGAAAAATTTAGATGGGATCAGTAGCACGCCAACAGTCTCAACTAATGGGGAGCGACCGATCGAAATCTATTTGCAAGTTTAGACCGTTTTATTGTCTTACGCCTTACTAGGAAATTTGAATTATTCTCTCCTGTTAGGGAGGTCAGATCCAGAATAACGATTCAAATTTGAGTTTACTTTTACCTGGTGTAGATCCTATTTGAGTATTATTATCATTATTAATCGAATTTTGCTTTTCCTTAGTTATAATAATAATTACTATTTACTCTTATCCTATATAATCATTTTGGTCGCGATTTAGTGACCGCGTGTTATATTATTTTTTTTTATTTTATTTTATCTCCCCTCTATTTCTGTTTGTTCCCATTCGCGTATTTTTGTATCTTACCATCTGCCCCCAAGAAACGACAGAAAATGGCGACTGAACAAGCGACCTTAAATCTTCTTACTAGTATGTCAGCGAGTTTCACTTTGCAAAGTATTGTGCAAGGAATCACGGAATTTGACGGAAAGAATGTTCCTCTAAAAGACTTTATTCAGGACATCCGTAATGGAAAGGCACTTATAGCTGATACACAAGAAGCAAATTTTATTCGCTTGATCATAGCGAAATTAAAGGGACCAGCGAGAGATTGCATCTACGGTAAAACCGTAAATACTACCGAGGGACTAGTTAAAATACTTAAGGAGCGATTTGCCCCGTGTAAGGACTTCTCTTATTATGATTCAAAGATCCATAATTTGCGAATGAAAAATGGGGACACGGTCGGAGACTTTCACGACCGTATCAATATTCTATTAAACTGCGCGCAGAGCGCCCTGAAAGAAGAACTTGGAACTGATTATAGTGATGTCATGATGACCCCGATAAAGAATTCCACACTTAAAACCTTCATTGACGGGCTGCCGAAAGAGATCGGGGACTTAGTCGATATTAAGCAGCCGAAATCTCTTGAGGAGGCTTACAAGGAAGCCCTTCGCATAGAGACTAAAAATAAGAACAAGCCAAAAAATGAGGACCTTAGTATGAGTAAGTGGCTGTCGATTAACCGTGGATTTAATGTTGGGTATATTCAGGACCAGCAAGTTGAAGCTGAGGAACCATACTATGAAGAATGGGAAGAGGTACCCGCGGAAGTGCAACAATTTATTATCCAACGACAGAACGGACGATTTTATCAGAATAATCAACGACAACAATACCAGAATCAGAACCAGGAAAGCCAGGCTCGACAACAGGAAAATCAGACCCAGGGGCAGAGGCAGTTTATGTTTAGAAATTGGAGGGGACGCCAGCGGAATAGAAATTTTCAAGATAACGGCAGTCACCCAGGACGATTGTACAATCCTGATACGGACATGTATCAAAACCCTACGGGACGAAGATACGGGGCAATTGCCTACGATCAACAACAGAGATTCAATGAGTTGAGACCGAACCCACCGTATCAACACTTTGGAGGAAATCCTGGTAATTTAAACTCCGATGGGTCTCGCCCTGGAGTGACCGCGGCGGGCCCATCTCAGACATCCCCGGCTCAGAATTATCGGCAGCAACAGGCGAAAACTCTGATAACGGAAATTCGACAGACGCCGGAAGCGGAGAAGCCGGGAGTACCGCCAGCGAAAGTGATGATGATACTGAAAAATTCGGAGACGTTGCTTCCGAGTCAGTCGTCGCAGTTGCCGCAGATCGGGGACCTGGCGCAAGAGATAATAAAATCCATGCGCCTACAAGAGTAAGATTTCGAATACCCGAGACCGATAAAAGGTGGACTGTATTTATGGTCGATAATGGATCGGCTGTAAATCTTATAAAATTTAATGCCTTACATTGGACTACGAGGTTCGACCCAAGAGAGTCGACTACGCTGAGCGGGATAACTGCACATACTGTTCCGACCCTAGGCACTGTATTGCTAACGATAAATGGCAAGCCTGCTAAATTCCATATAGTGTGGAATAATTTCCCCATTGAAGAAGATGGCATGTTAGGAAGGGACTATTTAATAGACACGAGTGCAGTTATATCGTATTATAATGGAACCCTAATGGTAAACAGTGACTTAATGAATCCGATACCATTCCTACCTACTAATGTGCCTATGGAACACTTACAAGACAATCTTATCAAAGCTATGCGCATAGTACCGAAAGACGATGAAATATCTGAACTTGAAACTGATTCGGACCTGGATTATGCGATAGAGCGACTTGCAAACGAAGGGATTAGTAAGTCTAAGCCCAGTCGAGAGAAGAACAAGGTCAATCACGGTACGGTCAGATACACAATAGGACCAAGATCTCGTCAAATTATTCAAATCAACTTGATCGAAACCGAGTTGACAGAAGGCTACCTGCCTAGGATTGATGTGAAGGACGAAAAGGTATTTCTTGGAGAGGGAGTAGTTGCAAATGCAAATAATACCTGTAAAATCATGGCAATTAATACACATGATGACGAGGAAGTTACCATTGAAGTGGACCAGAGAAATTTTGCCGTTCGAGCAGTTTAAATCGCAGTTCTCCAGCTCTGGCGGCGAAGACGTTTCGGAATCTAAAGCAGGCAGGCAGGTCAATGATCAATATAAGAAGAGGGGAGAGAACCTCTTACAATTGATTAGGACCGGACATCTTAGTCCAAGCGAGCTCCAAAGCGTTAAGCGACTACTAAAAAGGTATCCACACGTATTCCTACTACCCGGAGAACCATTGCCCTGCACGGACTTAATAGAACACGAAATCCATCTTGAAAATAGAATTCCCGTAAATACCAAACAGTATAGGCACCCTCCTGTTCATAGACAATTTATTTCTCAAACGTTAAGAAAACGATTGGAAGACGGAATAATAGAGGAATCGAATTCACCATATAACTCGCCACTTTGGATAGTACCTAAAAGCCCGGCGAGTGATGGAACCCCGAGGTGGAGAATGGTCATCGATTTCCGAGAATTAAATAAAAAAACTGTCGGTGACGCTTACCCCTTACCGAATATAGGGGATATATTAGATCAACTGGGGGGATCCCTTTATTTTTCAACATTTGACCTTGCAAACGGATTTCAACAAATACCCTTAAGAAAAGAAGACAGGCCCAAGACAGCATTTTCGTCATTTGATGGGCACTTCCAATATAAAAGGATGCCGGAAGGATTAATGAACGCGCCGGCAACATTCCAGAGAATGATGAATATATTGCTGCGCGGGCTGCTAAATGTAGAGATGCTAGTGTACCTAGACGACGTAATAGTTTATGCTAAGAACCTTCATGAACATGAAGTGAAGGTTGGCAAACTTTTTGAGAGACTATCGGACGCGGGACTGGTCCTACAGCCCGACAAGGTGAATTTCCTTTGTAGGGAAGTAAAATTCCTTGGGCATATTGTAAGTGGTCGAGGAGTCGAGCCAGACCCTAAACTAGTCGAAGCTGTAATGAAGTTCCCAAGACCAAAAGGAGTGAGAAGTGTTAGATCTTTTCTAGGACTGTCCGGATACTATAGGCGATTTATTCAAGATTATTCAAAAATTGCCAAACCCCTCAGTGATCTTACTAAAAAGGGACAAGAATATGATTGGGGACCTGCACAGGAAGAAGCCTTTGAAAAACTCAAGAAACTCCTATGTGTAGCTCCGATCCTAACATTTCCGGACTTCAGTAAACCATTTAAGCTAACTACAGATGCCTCAGATTACGCGATTGGAGCGGTACTTTCACAAGAAGAAGATGGAGTCGATAGGCCTGTAGCTTATTTGTCGAGACTGCTAAGTAAACCCGAAAGAAATTATACGACCACTGAGAAAGAGTGTATCTCAGTTTTATACGCGATGAATCAGTTCCGGCCATATCTCTTATGCAACAAATTCACGCTAGTCTGTGACCATGAACCTCTAAACTATATGCATACGCGCAAGGACCCTGGACAACGCCTTATGAGATGGATGTTCAAGTTTACGGATTACCAATATACCTTCAAGTATAAGGCGGGAAAGTTGAATTGTAATGCCGACGCACTGTCAAGGAACCCGGTAAACTTACAAGAGTACTTGGATGAAAAGGAACAAAAAGAGAAAGAACTGAATGAAAACATACCGAAAATTCAAGTAATGATGATGAAAAACGAAGCGACTAAAAGGAAAATCACTAAAGAACAGTCCGAAGAAGATCCAGAACAACTGGTAGAGATACGAAGAAGAGCGCATACCGCGTCCAATGAGGCTAGACCGAAAGGCAGACCAGTAGGGGCCAAAACGAATAAAGGAAGACCACAGTTGGACCATAGCACCGTAGCGGAAAGAACGAGAAGTAAAAAGCTTGTACCCACGACCTCAAAGTCTACTAAGAATGCTGGTCCAGATGCCACCAATACTGGAATACATAAGAAAACCTGGGCGTCAGCTGATAAAGAAAAGATGCGATCGAAAAGAGTCCAAGAGCCAAAGAATTGCGAAGCAGAACTTCCTACGGACGACTCAAGTACAGAAGCCATCGAGGAGACCCTACAGAGAAAACAACTGGGCGACCAAAACTATGAGTCCGTGGCAAATACTTCCGAAATAGAAATAGTTGTAAACAAAAATGCAAATGAGGACGAGAAACGAAAGTCGGCTCGTCCTAAATTACATTGGCGCGTGCAAGAAATTTTAAATCGATTGGACCGAGAGAGTCAAAGCTCAATTATGTCGGACTCTGAGGCGGATATGAGCAAACTACTGCCCAGTTCCTCGAGACGTTCTGTGCTATCCTCTACTGGTGTAGAGGGTAGGGACACGAAAGAAACTCGAGACAGTACGGACGACCGGCCTCCCATAGAGGATCCGCGATATAGCGGACTAAGAAGAGGTAAAGAAACGGAAATAGAAGCGAGTGAGGATCAAGAATCCCAAATAAAGAGCCCGAAGACAAATAAGGCTAGCGGTACGACGACTGAGGGAGTTTTATCTGAAACAAACGAAGAGTCAATTGAAATACCGATCACTGGACCCCAAACTAGCGCGAGTTTTGAGGAAACTGAGGATGAAATCTCCGAAGAAAACGCAAACAGCGCAGGTCAAGGGAACCGCGACGGTTCAGAGAGGGGGCCAAGGACCAGTCTAACACCAGACGAAGTCTGGACATCGGCAGAGAAATTCGAAGCCAGTCTACGTCGACATAGAAGCTTGGACAACGCATCGTACTTTTGGGACGATTTGGGTCTAGCCCAAGATAACAAAACCATAGAGATGCCTTCGCATTTCTCAGACGGTGATGAACCGTTTCCGGAAATACAGGAAACACTATGGGAACTCGACCCATACGATGACGAAAACGAGACTGATGAAGAAATGGCTGGACGAATAAGAAAATTGGTGGATAAATCTCAAAAGATCGTTGCCTCGCAAATTGAACAAGGTAGTGATAGCGATGAAGAGTATCCGAACGAAATCAACGAAGAGAACCGTGACGAGGTGGCGGAAGTACCGCGTCATAGAGAAATTTCAGTGACTCCAAACATAAAGGTAGGAGCGCCGACTGCAAAAAGTACACCCACGGTTCAGGGGCGACGTCCTGTAGTGAAATTTAAGGGACTAAACGCTATCACTGAGGAATCGGCTGCGAAAGATGAAACGCCGGTAGAATTGCACTTTTCGCAAGCACCCATAGAGGATGAATTGTTCCTCATGATACCCCCACCCTTGGGACCATTAAATCAATATAAAAGACCCGAAAATCATCGAAATCCGAGTTCTAGTAGCGAGGGAACTAGCGGTGACCAAACGTTGGGACCTGCGAATTATATCCTTCAAAATAATGTCAGCACGAGTCAACAGTGCTTAACTTATAAGAGGGATAACATTGTTCATTTTATTTCACGGAATTGCGACAATAAGACCTCCGTCTCCAAACTATTAGAGGAAATCGGAGCGATAGATCTACGGAACATGAAGAATCAGAAGCCAAAAATTGGACAGATTTTAACAACCGAATACAAAAACAAATATATCTTCTCAATTGTCGTTAAGGACAAGTACCACGACTCCACTAGTATAGAAGCCATTAAAATAGGGTTAATAAACTTAAAAAAATTGCTCCTGCAGAAAAAACTGAACAGTTTTCGTATAGCTCGGAGAGGAGATTATACTGATGACTTAGGGCCCGGACTATTAACCGAAATATTAATAAGAATATTCGAAAACAGTCCTGTAAAGGTTACAATTTGCTATGGTAAATCCATTATACCCCCAGAGAACGAAAGAAAAGAGATTATTCGAACTTTACATGATAGTCTTATTGGAGGACATAAGGGAGTCAATCAAACTTATCAAAAGATAAGGGCCTGGTATCATTGGGGTGGACTACGCAATGATGTGCTGGATTACGTCAGAAGGTGCCCGAAATGCCTCGAGAAAAAAATTGATCGGCATAAAACAAAAGAACCAATGTTAATTACAGATACGCCGATAGAGGCGTTTGATAAAGTATCAATTAATACTGTAGGAAAGCTACGAACCACCCCTGGTGGAAACTCTCACCTGCTAACGATGCAATGTAATTTGACTAAATACTTAATTGTAGTACCGATAAAGGACCTTAAAGCAACCACTATTGCTGACGCGCTAGCCAGACACCTAATATGCCAATTCGGTGCCCCTAGAGCAATATTGTCAGATCGAGGTACCAGTTTCCTGTCGGAAATTGTAGAATCACTTCTACACCTATTCAAAATCCATCATTTAACCACTTCCGGTTATAGGCCTCAGACCAATGGGTCACTCGAAAGGAGCCATGCGCCCTTGATAGACTTTATACGTATATATTCAGAGCGCTTTGACGATTGGGACCGTTTGACGCCGTTCGCGGTTTTTACTTATAATACTAGTATTCATAAGGCAACCGGTTATACCCCGTTCGAATTAGTATATGGACGAATTGCTAGATTCCCAATGAAAATACCGCGAGAAGAAAAATTACGAACGTATAACCAATATTTGAAAGACCTTATTTTACGTCTTACCGAGTTAAAGATAGCGGCCGGCGAAAATCAAATATATGAGAAAATCAAATCAAAAGGGCGGTATGACAGACATTCTAACGCATTCAATGGCAAGGTGGGAGACTATGCATGGGTCCTAAATGAACCGCGAATAGGAAAGGCCGATAGTTACTACAAACGACCTTTGAAAATCATCGAAATTTTAAATCGCAAAAATGTTTTATTAGAATTTCCGAATGGAAAGAAAGTACGCAAGCACGTGGATAAGCTAAAATTGAAACATTGACTATATGCTATTTAAATTCTACATTTACTATCTCGTACCTTACAGAAAAAAAAGATTCTTCCTTTCCAGCATGCAAAACTTTCTCCTTCTTCTCCTATGCTCTTTACTCGCATTATCTGTTACGGACCCCCAAGCCTACACGATAGAAAATTTGAGCCAAAATCCAGGATTATATTATGAAAGATTAGACCCCATAAGGATAAAAAGAGCAGATTGGAAAGTATACCTTACGGTTGATACGAAGTACTTCTTGGCAAGGACCACCATAATACATGACTTTCATATATTGCTTGGGAATTGCACCAAACACCTAGATGGAATTACGTGTAACAACCTGTTAAATAAAGATATTTTGGACATAAAAGAGCTCACGCTTCAACAGCTACAAACGGAAATTACTGAATCAATCGGAAACATGGGAAACATCCAGCCACCCAGAGTTCGGGGGCCCGGAAGCATCAGGAACAAAAGATTAATACCATTTGGAGGGATAGGAAGTTTAAGCCACAGTTTGTTTGGATTAGTCACTGTGGACGAAACGAATAAAATAGACGCGAACATCGATCAATTATACCAAGACCAAAAATCGTTAATCAACCTCTTTAACAAAAGGACACACATTATTACCACGGGAATAAACAGATTATTCAAAATGATAGACATACATGGTGACAAAATCTTCCAGCTTGGAACCCAGATGCGGCAAAAATTTGAAAAATTAGAAAATGAAAACGCACGGTTAGAATATATGATTTCTGTACAATCTTTTGGAAGAATGTTGGAATCTAGATTAGATTATTTCATTAAAGGCTCAGAAAAATTCCTAGAAATTCTCCGCGCATTAAAAGAAGGAAAAGTGCACCCAGATTTAATAAACACTGATGTGCTGCACCAAATAGTTAATGATATCAAACATACTGTAACGGACCTTGATTTTCCTATTCCAACGGAGCATCTCAGAGTGGAAGAAATAGTTAGAATTTCGAAAATCGATGCATCGCATCGCGAAGGAAGGACTTATATAGCAGTGCACTTGCCCCTCGTGGACAGAGATTACTATAATTTATATAGATTGCATTCTATATTAGTACCACAATTATCGATCTCTAAAAAGGGGTCAGCATACATAAAATATAATTACCCTTACTTAGCCTTGAGCTCAGATCAAAAACAGTATATGCAAATGGACCATCAATCTCTGTTAGATTGCACTCGAACTCACTACACCTTTGTATGTTCAGTAAAAGGACCCCTTCTAGATGTTAATCTGCATAAGAACTGTGAATTAGGAATGCTAATACAACCATCCGCCCATGAATTGTACCATTGTGATATAGTACTGAAAAGTCAGGAAACGACACAATGGAATTATATTTCGATGGACGGATCGTGGATTTTCTCTGCTCATCAACTGGACACTATACGAATCGCTTGCCCGGACCGAATGGACCAGATGATTCACATACAAGGGCTAGGGATACTTAAAATCGCCCCAGGCTGTATTGGATACTCGAGTGACGCGACTCTGTTAACAGAAGCAAAAAGGAATGACACAAACATTTATCTATATAAACCAGATTTGAACCTCAACTTAACGACTCTATACCCTACCGTACATCATTTATTCGATACAGATATAAAATTAGAAAAATGGGTCCCGCAATCCGGAATGTGGACTAGCCAGGAAAAAGCCTTAAATGATATTATGGAGAAGGCAGAAACTATAAGTCAACACAATAAAATTACTACCTATCAATCCGGACTGATCTACGGAGGACTAAGTATCAATATTATTATGATAATTTTACTAATTGCATTTGCGTATAGATGGTGCACTAACTGCACGTGGGCCTCGCATAGCACCAAAACTCACAAATCACCCGACACTCGTAAATCTGACCGAGACTCTATAGCGAGAACCACATCAATTTTCCAAAGTCTAAAAATGACTAGGACCAGGAAGAATTCTAAACGGACGGATGAACCAAGACAATCTACTGCTCGTACGTTAAGCGACAATTCATTGGACCAAAACGAAACAAAATCAAAGGCATCGTCTACACCGAAACCTAACCCCCAAAAACGACATGACAATACCCTTGCACTGCAGACCCAAATTGCAGAATTAATTTAATGACTATTAACATATCTATATGACCGACTCACGATTTGTTTCAGAAAAAAAAAAAAAAAGAGGAGAAGAAAACACGACATGAGTGAAGTAATCAATAATACGGTACAAGAACCTAAAACTATAAAAATTCTTTATCCCGACCATCTACCATTAAATGGACTTCTATGCAGATTGGAACAGATCGGACCAGTTCAGGAGTTTCATGTACAAAAAAAAAGGGCCAATAACTGCGTAAAGGTTGTGTTATGTAAATTCGTCCAAGTCGAACACGCTATAATAGCTATGAGGACTAAATCATGGACCCCTGACCTAATAACTAAAGATTCGCCGCACACAAAAAGGACCAGAGTTTTCAGAAAATCTTCACCAAGACCGCTTGATAACACACGCTTATTCTGCAGACTTCCGTGGAGTATCGAAGAAAATCGAAGAGAAGTAGCCTTTTTCGAGCATTTCGTAGAATTCGGACCCTTACTGTATCATAAAGTATTGAAGGATAAGTCTGGATCATTGGCTCTGGGATATGCCCAATACTACAATGCGACTGACGCAGGCAGAGCAGTAAAAGGTTGTGACCCAATATATGGCGCAGAATTCGCGCAATTACAGAAACGGCGTTGGAATCAGGATTACGAAACCAAACACCATTGGTTATGCGACGAACAAATAGAGGTTACGATTTACGCGGACCATGACAAGACTTGCATGTGGCAACATCAGAAAAAGATAAGAGAGAAAAAGGCTAACGAACGTTACCCAAAATCAGAAGTTAGAAGACCATTGTCAAACCTCATAGTTATAAACACGAACAATACCACGATTGATCCTGAATCCGAGCACGAGAAATCCAATGTCCAAGCTGATACTCCAACTGAGGATGAAATAAACATAAACATTGACCAAGAGCGAGAATATTTAGAAACTTATGTATAAAATAGCGCAGAAGGGAGAAAGCTGATTACACTAAAATATATATATACATATAAACCTAACAAAAAAAAAAAAAAAAAAAAAAAAAAAAAAAAAAAAAAAAAAAAAAAAATCAAACCAAGTGTGATCACCTTTGTCACTTTTGTTAATCTTAGTTATACGCGCGGCGACGATTAAATAATATCTTGAATAATTGCATGTTTGTAGCTACTACCCGTGAACTAATTGTAAAACCCCGTTTAACGCTTCTCGTAGTACATCCCTCTTCCGATTTATCTACATTTTATCATTTATCTCTCTAAAGGACCATACTTAAAATTTTCAGAAAGACCTTTATTATGGACCCACGGCTCAGATATGACGTTGAGCCAATGCTTAACGAAAACTATGGTCTTACAATGATATACATGGACCCGAACAGGAAAGCGGAAGCAATGTGGCTCGCTTGCCAGTATGGACCCTTAGAAAAGATGATTGACGTGGCGATTCCTGAGAAATTCAGGGAAAGCATGGGATGCACAATTTTTTACTTCATGGACCCCACTCATGCCCTGGAAGCAATCGAGCACTTATTTAACAATCGGAAACCGTTTTCCAAGGAAATTCTGGGACTGGAAGAGGACTTACCGACCTATTATCACCTTGAGAAGGTAATATTTGACAGCAACGACCTCTCGGAAGCCGCTAATGAACCAGAGTTATCTGATGACGAGGATGGGCAAAACACCGGGGCGAGTAGTGCCGCCCTGGTCCCCCAACAAAAAAATCTTGGTCCTAAACACAATCGCCTAAATAGGATTCACTTCTTATTACCGTATAACTGGACCGAAGTAATGGCAAATAAGGCCTTACTACAGTTTGGCCCTATGGATTACGTAAAGTACGTCCCGATGCGAAATGGCAACGGTTTAATGGGGTTCGCCGCATTTATCCATACCTCCGACGCGGAAAGGGTGATCGCGAATAAGCTTGGTCACCATTTGAAAGCCAGACTTATTCGTCCCAGAATCGTAAAATACGGCGAAAACGTATTGGATCTCTACGAAAAGCACGATCTCTGCGGCCACTGGATTACCTCTAGCGAACGTGGCAAGCACGTGTTACTCTGCGATATACGGATTGGAAGTAACCTAAGAAAACACCACTTCTGCGGCAGGTCCATAGAATTGAGAGAATGGGACCAGCACCTAAAGGGCTGCAGTATGAAGAATTTTGATTATGTCAGTAATGTAAAGGAACAGACATTAGTCGACCTCGCTGAACCTACAGAATCAGCAGCAAGGACCAACAATACGGCGCAGGACATCTCGGATGATTTAGCACAAATAATAATCTAGGACCAGGTTATTCCCTTGTTAAGTACATGTACACACCCTATCATCGATTATACTAATGGAATAGGAATAAAGGACCTTGTATATTTACTAATTAGTCACTAATTTATTCCTTACTGACCCATTGCAGACCCTGTGACTCTTGATACATTGCCGAGGACGGCAACTATTCTAAGGGGGGAGGGATGTTATGTGACGCTTCATTGTATTATTTTTTTTTTCATTTTATTTTGTCAAATAATATTTCGAACCCGAGATTTCCGTTCTAACATAGTATAGTCAGCAGTATTCGTGTGCGCGACTCGATGGGAACGTGCGGCAGAGGCTGATTCACGCTGCGCCAGCATGCTGCGACGGCATGCTTCGGTCAGGGTGCTTAGCTAGGTAAGACGAGCCGATACGAGAAGCGTAAACGTTTTAAAGTATATGTGCGGGAGAGAGACGAAAAGCGAGGGACAAAAGATATAAAACGAACCGGCGTAAATAAAGAAAGCAATCCTTAGTCAGTCAGGAATCAGCGCTCGACTAAGAGCCCCTGCAAGAGTTTAAGAATATTAAAAATTATATCGAAGTCCCGAGAATCGTTATTTCTTACGATCTTTTATTCATTGGAATACTATTGGAATAATATTGGAATACCACTGGAATCCTATTGGATAAGGAAAATATATTGGACCTGCTTATTGAATTAATTCGAAACCAGTGATAAACTATTAAAACGAACCTAACAATACCAAGGACCTAGAGAACAGAGTGAGTACTTTTGAGCTCTATCCCCGATAAGTTGAATTCTCTTCCTTATCGTTACTTTATAATCTCTCTCTCTCTCCGCTCTTATACTACTAAGCATAATCAAGGTTGCCTCTTGGGCGAATCCACGTGATTGTGTACCGGGACCAAGTGTTTAAGCGCCACTCGCCGCGCGAATATTTATTTAATAAACCGTAAAGCACGGAATAATATTACTAGAAGTGTCATTAGACGTATTAAAATATATATAAATATATAAACCTATATAACACGCCGGTGTAAGTTCATTTAAGAAAACCGCCGAAGCCCCTTCCCTTTTGCTTACTCAATTACTCCTGCTGTCCCCTCGCGAGCTCGAAGTTCGGATATTATCAGAAAAGACGCTATCCATTCGGTGACACGGTCGGGGTACCGTATCGAAGGTCTAGTCCACCGAGTCAGGACCACTCGGAGCTAAAAACGGTCTAGCACGTGCCCATTTTGAAAGGATATCAAAATTAGCACGTAACACCTCCTGTGCACCGAGAATTTATATTGGAGAAAATTAAAAAACGCTTAAGGGAAGGAATAATCGAAGAATCTAACTCATCTTATAACTCGCCGCTCTAGATTGTCCCTAAAAGCCCGGCAAGTGATGGTACACCAAAGTGGAGGATGGTCATCGACTTTAGAGAATTAAATAAAAAGACTATTGGTGATGCCTACCCTTTACCTAATATTGCTGATATTCTAGATTAGTTGGGAGGTTCGATGTATTTCTCGACATTTGATTTAATCAGTGGATTTCAACAAATTCCCTTAAGAGTTGAGGACAGGGAGAAGACGGCATTTTCAACTTTTGATGGACATTTTCATTATATCAGAATGCCGGAAGGACTAATGAACGCTCCAGCGACCTTTCAACGAATGATGAATGCGTTGCTGCGAGGACTGTTGAACGTAGAAATGTTAGTGTATTTGGATGACGTGATAGTTTACGCTAAGAATTTACACGAACATGAAGTTACCGACGCAGGATTAGTCTTACAACCGGACAAGGTAAATTTCCTACGTCGAGAAGTAAAATTCTTGGGACACATTGTTAGTGCGCAAGGAGTTCACCCGATTGATTGAAGCCGTAAAGAAATTTCCAACGCCCAATGGAGTGAAAAGTGTCAGATCTTTTCTTAGACTCTCCGGATATTACCGTCGCTTTATCCAGGACTACTCGAAGATAGCCAAGCCTCTCAGTGATTTAACGAAAAAAGACCAAGCACATAACTGGGGACTGACACAGGAAGAGGCTTACGAAAAGCTGAAGCGGATGCTTTGTGAGGCTTCTATACTAGCTTTTCCTGATTTTGAGAAGACCTTTAGCTTAACCACAGATGCTTCGGATTACGCAATAGGAGCGGTTTTCTCACAAGAAGTGGATGGTCATGAAAGGCCTGTAGTATATCTTTCAAGGTTGTTGAATAAAGCGGAAAGAAACTATACTACCACGGAAAAGGAGTGTGTTGTAATTTTATACACAATGAATCAGTTTAGACACTATCTCTTATGCAAGAAATTTACCCTAATTGCTGATCATGAACCTTTAAACTTTATGCATAATCGCAAGGACCCAGGACAAAGGCTAATGAGGTAGATGTTTAAATTCACAAACTACCAATATACATTCAAATATAAACCCGGAAAATTAAATTGCAACGCAGATGCACTCTAAAGGAACCCGATTAACTTGAAAGAGTATTTAGATGAAAAAGGTTCAGAAAGAAAAGGAGCTGAATGAAAATATCCTGAAGATTCAGGTAATGATGCTAAAGCGTAAGATTGGAGGAAAAGAAACAGATGAGAAAGAGAAAGTAGAGCCATGGGAATCGATTGGTAAACGAAAGAGGGCTCATACTATTTCGAATGAACCAAGGACGAAAGGAAGGCCTATTGGGGCCAAGACGAATAAAGAGAAACCAAATTTAGATCACAGTACCATTGCTGAAAGAACTCGAAGCAAGAAGTCTGTGAAAACCACAGGAAAAACTCTCCGACTACCGAATGAACCCAGACCCGGCACATCTAAACTTAAATTGGAGGTTGAAAAAGGGACCAAATTAGACAAGGATAAACCCTTACCCAAGAGGTTAAAAGCGTTACGAAAAACTACATCGGATGCGGCAATAGATGATTCCGGATTGAAAACTAGTAAATCGGACAAGGAAACTTCGCCTAAAGTACGGATGACAGACCCCCGCTAGAAGATCCGCGACATAGTAGGCTGAGAAAGGAAACCGAAACTGAAGGGGACAAGCGATGAAGTTCAGAGTGATAAATCGGAATTTACTGACCGAATAGAGCTAGAAGTTAGTGGACCTCAAACCAGCAAGAACTCTGGAGAAGACGATGAATTAACAGAAAATGGAAGTTCTACTAAAAGATGCGAAGAACGAGCCCCGGCACAGAGGACTAGTTTCTCGGCAAACGAAGTGTGGGAATCGGCAGAAAAATTCGAAGCCAGGTTGCGAAGACATAAAAGTTTAAATAATGAATCGTACTATTGGGACGACATGGGCCTTGCGCGAGACAACCGAACCATAGAAATGCCTTCTCATTTCTCAGATGGAGACGACCCCCCCCCCCCACCCCTGCCCCCGAAGAACTACAAGAGACACTATGGAGGCTTGAACCATATGATGAAATAAATGATTCTGATGAGGTAATGACGAATAGAATAACGAAGCTAGTGGAAGATTCGCAAAAATTAATGGAAACTCACCTAGAACACGACAGTGGCTCGGACACAGATCGCTCGGATGAAGATGAAAATCGATGTCTATCGGATAGGACTAAAAAAGAAAGTCCCGAAAGAATTAAGGAAGCTGAAGAAACCTTAAGGCAGCCACGATATCGAGAGATATCAGTAACCCCAACTATTAAAACAGGAATACCGGGAGCCAGAAGTACTCCTATGGTTAAAGGACCTCGACTTATGGTAAGATTCGAAGGGCTTGAGGACATACCCGAAGAGTCAGATCCTAGAAACAAGAGCCCTGTAGAATTACACTTTTCAAAAACACCCATAGATGATGAATTATTCTTCTTATTACCGCCGACAGGACCATTTAACCAATATCGAAGCCTGGAAGACTATGAGAACCTAAGCTCAAGCAGTGAAACCGGGAGTAGAAATTCTTCAATAGGACCTGCAAAATATATCTTACAAAATAATGTAAGCACGAGCCAACAATGTTTAACCTATCGACGAGATAATATTGTACATTTTATATCACGAGATATATATGTAATGACCAAACTGCTATTTTGAAATTATTAAGTGAAATTGGGGCTATAGACCTACGCAATATGAAATCTTTGAAACCTAAGGTCGGATAAATACTAACAACCAAATATAAAAACCATAATATTTTCTCTATAGTTATAAAAGACAGATATAATGACTCCATTACTATAGAGGCTATAAAAGTCGGACTTATAAATTTGAAGAAGATACTGATTAAAAGAAATATAGTAAGTTTCCGGATTGCTAGACGAGGGGACTATACTGATGACCTTGGACCTAGATTACTAACAGAAATATTAATAAGAATTTTTGAGAAGAGTCCTATAAAAGTAATTGTTTGTTATGGAAACATGGTTCTCCCACCGGCAAACCAGCGGACGGAAATAATTATAACACTACATGACAGCCTAGTGGGTGGCCATAAGGGTATATCCAGACATACCAAAAAATTCGATTAAGATATTATTGGCCAGGACTACGAAAGGACATTAAATTACGTACGGAAATGTCCGAGTTCTCTTGAGAAGAAAATTGATCGTCACAAGACTAGGGAACCGATGCTGATTACGGACACACCAATTGAGGCGTTCGACAAGGTATCGATAGACACCGTAGGAAAATTACGAACCACTCCTAGTAGAAATTCTCACCTGTTGACCATGCAATGCAATCTGACCAAATACTTAATTGTAGTGCCAATAAAGGACCTTAGAGCAACCACTATCGCTGACGCATTAGACAGACACTTAATATGCCAATTCGGTGCCCCTAGAGCAATATTGTCAGATCGCGGGACAAGCTTTCTTTCGGAGATTGTAGAATCACTATTACACTTATTCAAAATTCATCATTTAACAACTTCCGGATATAGACCTCAGACTAATGGGTCTCTTGAGAGAAGCCATGTACCATTAATAGATTTCTTACGGATATATTCGAAGCGTTTTGACGACTGGGATTGGTTAACCCCCTTTACGGTTTTTACGTATAATACAAGTATACATAATGGAACAGGTTACACCTTCTTTGAACTAGTTTACGGACGAATCGCTCGTTTCCCCATGAAGATACCTAAGGAGGAAAAATTAGGGACCTACGAGGGTGGTCCGATAAGTACTTAGCCTCACCGCCCGATGGCGCCACTCTCGCAAAAGAAATATTCTATCACGTAGTACAACCTTCTCGATGGTTACTGTCAAGATTTCAGCCGGATCGGAGTTGTAGTTTATTTTTGAGAGCGTGTGAAAGCAAGTGTGTCCGTTGATTTTTGAAAAATGGAAAAAGAGCAGTATCGGTCGGTTATTCGATTCTTGTTTTTGGAAGGGAAATTGCGCAGCGAAATCAAAAAGCGCTTGAATGCTGTGTACGGTGATTCTTCTTCTTCGATGGCGACCGTCAAAAATTGGTTTAACGAGTTTCAACGTGGTCGCACGTCGATTTTTGAAGAGCCACGTCCAGGTGCTCCGAAAACGGCTACCACGGAGGATAACGTGACAAAAATTCACGATCTCATATTGGCAGATCAACGACTGAAGGTGCGCGAGATAGCTAAGATCGTAGGCATCTCAAAAGACCGCGTGGGTCATATCCTGCATGAAATTTTGGGCATGAGAAAACTGTCGGCGCGATGGGTGCCGCGTTTGCTCACTCTGGACAACAAGCGCAACCGTGAGACAACTTCAGAGCAATGTCTGACGCTGTTTAAGCGCAATCCAAAGGAGTTTCTGCGTCGTTTCGTGACAGTCGACGAAACATGGATCCACTGGTATACACCAGAGACCAAGGAACAGTCGAAACAGTGGACTTTACCCGGTGAAAGTGCTCCGAAGAAGGCGAAGACTGCCCCATTGGACGGAAAGGTGATGGCCACCGTTTTCTGGGATTCACAAGGTGTGATCTAAATCGACTACCTGGAGAGGGGCAAAACGGTCACAGGGCTATACTATGCCGAATTATTGGGCCGATTCGACGTCGAATTGCAGAAAAAACGGCCCCATTTGGCGAAGAAAAAAGTGCTCTTCCACCATGACAACGCACCGGCTCATACCTCCGCCGTCGCCATGGCCAAATTGGTCGAATTAGGCTACGAACTGCTGCCCCATCTAGCGTATTTTCTAGATTTATCCCAGTGCGACTTCTTTTTGTTTCCAAACTTGAAAAAGTCACTCGCCGGGCAGAAATTTGAGTCGAATAAATTATTATTAATTATTAATTGACCTCGAGGAAACGTATTTTTCAGGCGGGTTAAAGAAGTTGGAGCATCGCTGGGCCAAGTGTATCGAACTAAAAGCAGACTATGTTGCAAAATAAAACGCCACTTTTCCAAAATTTTTGTTTTTCTTTTGTACGCTAAGTACGAGCATTGTAATGTTTACCTATATAATTAATGGCGCACCTTCAGTCGTTGATCTGTCAATACGAGATCGTGAATTTTTGTCACGTTATCCTCCGTGGTAGCCGTTTTCGGACCACCCTCGTATAATCAATACCTAGGCGATCTAGTCTTACGTTTGATAGAACTAAAGATAGCGGCGGGTGATAATCAAATTCGTGAAAAGGAAAAATCTAAAAACCAATATGATAAACATGCTAGACCCTTTAAAGGGAAAGTCGGTGATTACGCCTGGATATTAAACGAACCTCGGGTAGGAAAAGCCAATAGTTATTATAAAAAAACCCCTAAAAATCGTCGAAATTTTAAATCATAAAAACGTTTTATTAGAATTACCCAATCGAAAAACAATACGGAAGCATATGTATAAACTTAAACTTCAGGCGTAGCTTTATAAATTCAATTACTCACTTATTTTATCTGTTCTCTATTCTTCGTCTATACTATTTACTTTGTTCTGTTCTTTCAGGTACTATTTCTTTTAATATATTTCCTTTCATTTAATATGTATCTAATCTTACTTTCTTTTCTCTCCTTATTCGCCCCGTCTATTATGGACCCCCAAGCTTATTCTATAGAAAAGTTAGACAACAACCCAGGAATTTACTACGAAAGAATAGATCCAATGAGAATAAAGAGGGCAGATTGGAAAGTATACATATCCATCGACTTCAATTTGTTCCTGGCGAAGACCACTGCTATAATTGACCTGCGGTCACTACTACAAAATTGTACTGGGCATCTCAATGAGGAAACTTGCAGTAATATAATCGGCAAGGATCAAATTGATCTGAAGACAATCGTTCTTAAACAAATACGAATGAAGATACAAGGAGCTATTGAAAGCATAGAACATATTCAGCTACCCGATTTCCAAGGACCTAAAAATATCAGG
Organism: Phymastichus coffea; assembly: GCF_024137745.1. Lineage (NCBI taxonomy): Eukaryota > Metazoa > Arthropoda > Insecta > Hymenoptera > Eulophidae > Phymastichus > Phymastichus coffea. The sequence continues at coordinate 212,799 of NW_026707006.1, read as the reverse complement.
TCAAAGAGATTGTCGTACCTTTTGGAGGCATAGGAAGACTGAGTAATAGTTCATTTGGATTAGTGACCATTGACGACACTGATAAAATAGAAACCAACATAAATCAATTATATGCAGACCAAAAAGATATCATTAAACTCTTTAATGATAGGACCCATATAATTACCACAGGAATGGATAAACTATATAAAAAGATGGATGTCCACGGGGACAGAATTTATAATTTAAACCTCCAAGTGCGACAAAAATTCAGGAAATTAAAAAATGAAAATGCCCGACTGGAATACATGTTTTCAGTACATTCACTTGGAAGAATGCTAGAGGCAAAATTAGATCATTTTATCAAAAGCTCGGAAAAACTTCTTGAAATTATTCATGCGCTAAAAAGGGGCAAAATACATCCGGACCTTATAGATTCTAATATGTTGCACCAGATAGCAAACGATATAAAATTCATGGTAACGGACCTTAATTTCCCAATTCCAACTGAACACCTCCGAATTGAAGAAATTATTAAAATTTTCAGCATTAACGCGATTCAACGAGAAAGGAAGACATATATTGTTATTCATTTACCTCTAGTTGACAGAAATTACTATAATCTATACCGTCTGCACTCAGTATTGATACCGCAATCACCAAGCTCAACTGGAAAATCTGCATACATTAGACACGAATACCCGTACTTGGCATTAAATTCGGATGAAAAACAGTATATACAGATGGACCACCATTCATTGCAAAGTTGTGCGTAATCTAAATAGTAAATGCGAACTAGGACTGCTACTACAACCATCCAGTCATGAACTATACCATTGTGACATAGTTCTGAGAATACAACAAATTACCAGTTGGAATTATATATTAACGGATGGGTCATGGATATACTCAGCCAACCAACAAGATACAGTCCGAATTGTCTGCCCGAACTAAATGGACCAAAAAACCGAAATACAAGGGGTAGGAATATTAAGAATTACCCCGGGGTGCATCAGTTATACCAAGGATGCGACCTTGTTTACGGAAGTGGGCAAAGACAATACAAATGTTTACCTATATCAACCAAACTTAACCCTTAACCTAACGAATCTTTACCCGACACTAACCTACTTATCTGAAACAGATATTAAATTGGAAGAATGGACCCCACAAGCTGAAATCTGGACCAGCCAAGAAAAAACATTAAGCGACATCATGGAAAAGACGCAAATGGATAAGAAATCATAAAAAAATCACAACAACGCAATCAGGACTGATTTATGGAGGATTCAGTATTAATATCCTAATCATAATAATTATCAGTATAATTTATAGATGTTGCATCGTACGCACAAAAGCGTTAAATAATACCATAGTACACGAATCGGCTCACGTGCATACACCGGATCCTCGACACAGATCAATTCTTCATAGCCTCGGACTGATTACGAATAAGCACACGCCTGCTCGAATATCTGAAGAACGATCTAAGAAACAAGCTCAAATTGAAACCGTTCACATTCAACTCTCGAAGAAACCGAAACCCTCCGCGACTATACCTAATCCGTTGATAAAATCCGAAAATTCTTCGGGTTTACAAATCCAGACAGCGGAGTCTAAATGAATTTTTTTTTAATCAATAAATTATTGATCATTTGTTTCAGTACCCAATATCGTCATGAGTGACATGTCCGACCACTTGATAATAGACCTGACTTGCATCAAGATACGGTACTTAAAGCATAAGCCGCTGAGCGAACTCTTGACACAATTAGAGAGTATCGGACACATAGAGGAGTTTCATTCACTACAAAATCTCATAAACGACAGTACAAGAATTATTCTCTGCAAATTTACTAGGATTAAATCTGCAGTTGAAGCAAGAAAAATGAAAAATTGGAACATAAGCGCGATAAATCGTGCCCGTATTGGAAAACCGAAACCATTACGAACAAACGATTCTAGGCCCACGGAGAAAACCCGACTATTTTGTCGACTTCCCTGCACAATTAAAGAGAGTTATAGGGAAATCTCATTTTTCCAACACTTCGTACAATTCGGACCCTTAGTGTATCATAAAGTGGTGCGAGATAACAAAGGAGCCCTTGCTATAGGCTACGCTCAGTATTACAAAGCTGCTGATGCCGCAACAGCCTTAAAAGAATGCGACCCTATTTACGGCGCTAGATATGCTGACATAAGGAAAAGAAGATGGGACCACAGTGATGAAACTAGGCACCACTGGCTTTGCGACGAATGGATAGACGCATCAATCTATGAGGAACACGATACCACCTGCAAGTGGCAGCACCAAAATAAACTCAGGGAAGGAAAAATGAAAAAACAATACCCTAAATCAGAAGTGAGAAGAGTGTATAAGGTGAATTCTACCGAAACAAGCCGACCTAACATAGGATTAGACAAAAATGAACCCTCTAGAGATCTTGTTACGCTCACGGAAATTAAATTAATGGACTACTCCTAATCCACGGGCAACCTTACAAAAAGCCCGACGAATTGACCTAACGGAAGAAGACGTGATAACAGGAATTGACCCTGAAGATAGAAGATACTTCGAATCAGCTGTATAAATTATAAGTCATAGGATAAAAAAATTATTGAACCATTCAATTATATTATTATTATTTTACTTAACGGACCCATAACTCTTTAATCTTTGACCTATTTCTTTACTCGTATTTATGTCTAGTCTTAAATCTTTGTACATTTTCTCTTCTCTCGACCACGCAACTAACTGGACCATACTTCTACCTTAGGATGAAAGAAATTAACGGAATTCGCCTCCGAGCTATGGCACCAGTAGATGACTCCTCCACTGCAATTCGAGTCAAATTTGATGTCCCTCAACAAGAAGCTGCGGTCACCAAATTATTTAGTACTGTGGGGACCATACGCTCTACTACAACAATAGCAGCCCCATTCTCCTCACATTATGGAGAAATCATTATAGAATTTCTTCTAAAGGATGATTACCTTGCGGCAATATTAAGATTCTTCCCGTGTACCGTAGGGGAATGGTCACCTTACACTTCAAATGAGCACTCTTCGGAAAACGAAGACGAGGAAACAACGGACCCAATTGGGTTCACGCCGCGATCGACTACACCAGCCTATGCGAAGGAGGATGACGCCGACCGACGATTGCATTTCCTCATACCGCACCGCGATGAACAGGGTAAACCATGGCCAGAACAGCGGGTCCATGACGACTTCATGCAATTTGGACCAGTAGATTATATTAAAACATAGCAAAGCTCTTGCGAGCCTATGAGAGTAATCAAATATGTATTTAGTTGGAGTGTTACTTCGGCATTAAGCAACTTAAATAAACGTTATAAGGCGAAACATTCGCCACCTCGACATCTGACAGTCAAACTCCGGAACAGGTCCATGTACGTTTATCATGGTGCTTGCAGACACTATGTTACCAAGACAGAATTGGAAGCACATAGGACCATTTGCCAATACCAAAACAGAAATGTGCTGAGAACGCATTGGTTCTGTGGAAGGGCAGTGTATCTTTCCGATTGGGACCAACATTTACAAGACTGTAATCTAGAGACCTACGATTACAACGAGTCCCCCTTTGATAGTATAAACAAGCTGACCTTGTTTTTGCAAATTCCCTCAGCCAAACGAAAGGACCAAATTTTGTTACTCCAGGACCAAACTTCCTGTCTACAAGACTTAGAGGGGCTAGATCTAACAACCGGACAGGATAACCGCCAACTTGCGTTGCGCAAATAAAGATTGGACCAAATTGACGAGCTTTTGCCTCCTTCTATTAACTATTTTACGTGTATATCAATAAAGAGGACCATTTATATTATTTTACTATTATTATTTATCATTATTATGTATATTATTATTTTCTTCTTGTACTACCCTAGTTGGACCCAAAACGTCGAGGACGGCAACGATTCTAAGGGGAGAGGGATGTTACGTGACGTTCCATTATGTTATAATTATATTTTACGATTAAGATTTCGCTCTCGAGAATTCCGTTCGGACATAGTAATAAAACACTATAGCTAGCAGTATTCGTGTGCGCGACTCGGTGGGAATGAGCGGCAGAGGCTGATTCACGCTGCTGCAGCATGCTGCAGTCAGCGTGCTTAGCTAGGTAATACGAGCCGATACGAGAAGTGTAAACGTCTAAAGCATATGTGCGAGAGAGAGATGGAATGCGAGTGACAAAGAATATATAATAAACCGGTGAAAACAATGAAGAGAGATTAGTCAGTCAGGACTGAGCGCTAGAGCAACTAGGCCGCTATATATCCGAATTCAAGGTTTATATTGCCAATTGAAATTTAAATTTAGTTTGATTTGTCCGAGTTATCCGGTATTATTCTTTTACTTAATTAAAAGTTGAGTTCAGTTTGAGTGTTAATAAAAGGCAAAGAAACACAGCAACCATACAGGCAACTTGTTCACGCCGCTAGGGCCAAGGAAATATATATTAATCCACAGTATTATTTGGACATATACAAGTATACGTGTACATTTGACGGACCTTACAATCCGTTTAAAAAGAAACAGAAAGGAGAGAGGACCAGTAAAAAGAAAATAATATATAAGGGACCGATTGTCAATAACTGTATTTAAAAAATAAGTGAGTACCATATTGTTTATAGATAATAGACAACGCGAGGTGAAGAACACGCGTCTATATATATATATATATATATATATATATATATATATATATATATATATATATTTATTTATTTATTTATTTATTTTCGCTCTATCATTTATTCATATACTTGAGCTTTATAAAATAAATTTTATAAGTACTATTAAACGCGCTTGAGTATATCCATATGCTTCCCCGTTATTGTTTATTTTATATATAACCGATTACGGATTGATATACACGAATACGTCCGATCGAATATCTCACGATCGCGGTATCGGGAGCCCGGATTCAAATCTACGAAGATTTCGTTATTGACGTGCGAACGGGACGGGGTGCCCGAGAGCCTGATTGCCGCCCGAGTCAAAGGTCGCTCGGCTGTTGAAAAGCCTTCGTACGGGACAAACTCGCCTCGCGCGAGTTGTCACCCATCATAAGGGTTGAACTGAATAAATATTATATCTAAAAAAGATGCGCGTTATGGTAAGATGGTTATTAGAACAATCACTATTTGATTTCCTATAATAATAACTTACAAAATCGATTAAAACCTATTTAATATTACGGATATTCTCTTAATGTTTTCTTCATTTTCTGACTAAAATGGTTTTTAGAATAAGAATTCGATTATAGGTTTCAGGAAGCTATAATTATCTATTAATAATTGAAATAAGAAAAATTTCCGATTCTCAATAATTTTATTTTATTCGATTTCAATGGTAAATTTTTATGTTTCTTAGAAAGAGAAAACTTATTAGGGAAAAAAATAGATTGTATTTTTATGGCCCTTCCTCTTATCAGCGTGATAGCGCTTCAAGATGTATACGCCATGATCGTAGAATCCTGTCAACGCATGCGAGTGGGACAAAGTAGGATAGAGCAGTGATTGTAAGGTCGGGTACGCAGGCTTATACCACTATCAAGTTTTATATAAATACCTTATTTTCGATGTGTTTTCATCATGGGAAATCTTAACTGCGACTTTCAATCCTGCTCTTTATATACTATCTTGAAGGTTCTCATTATGTTTTTTTTTTTTTAATTTTTATTTACTCCTAAGGTATTTTACAATTAGTCTACACGAAGACAATAAGTAAATTTTTAGAACTGTATGATTAATTTACATGGATACACAAGATTACCCCAGTGAGTATTCTTACTAGTTTTTAACATTATCGAGAGACATTGTACAATAATCTGTTTAAACTTTCATTATTTTATGTTTCTTGAGTCTGATGTTTTGATTGAATCTTTGAGAAGTTTGCTGATAAGTTCGTTTTTGTGGTTTTGAAGTCTAGTATTGTATTTTGCATAGAAATTTTTAACTTCTTCTTTTACTGTTGGAATCTTTAGATCATTTTGAATGATATCGTTTGGGACAAACCAAGGCTTGCGTACAATATTACGAAGTACTTTCTATTGGAATATTTCCAGAATTTCAACGTTCGAATTTGAAGAAGCACCCCACAATTGAATGCCATATGTCCATACTGGTATGAGTATAGCTGTGTATAGTAAAAGTTTGTTTTCGATTGTCAGCTCCGATTTTTCTCCTATGAGCCAGTATATTTTCTTTCATTTTAATCCTAACTATTTTCTTTTTGTAAATATGTGCTCTTTCCATGTTAACCTTCGATCCAAGTTGCTGTTATAATGCTTGGGGACTTTAGTAGATCGGACGTGTATAGCAGGTATAGTGTTGGGCCTAAAACACTTCCCTGTGGCACTCTCGCTTTTATTGCTTGACGTCACGATACCTTATTATTTATTTTAACTTGGAATGACGTGTTATGAAGATATTTATTTATTTATTTATTTATTTATGTCCAGAGTAAATATACATTAATAATAATTAATGATATACAAATACATTACATTACATGTAATCCAGCAGAGGAATTTCTTCCTGTACGCTGGTCTGGCATGTTTAATAAACTAAAACTAATACTTAAAACTAATTAATAATTTGTATAAAGATATTCCTAATTTGTTGTTCTAATCCCATGTTCTGTTTAGCATCTGTCTAGCTGTAGTGAAATATCCTGGTGTTGCATTCTTGGTTCTTCTGTAGATGACACGTTCTGTGCTTGTTAATCTTGCTGGACATGTTAGTCCTATTGCGCAAGTTTCTCTATAGTGTGGAAAAATTTCTTTGTGTTGTTTGCTCGAGACACTTTTGCAAGTTGAGGTGAACACTATGTCATCGACAACTACAATGTCTAGGTATTGAGGTTGATATTTTAGAGGTGATGCTGAGTTCCTGAAAATTTGTGTTCCTTGAATACCTCTGTCAAAGTTTAACAGGGCTTTATTGTTGCCTAGATAGTTTATGTCTCCATAGGTCATTCTGATACAATTTGGTTGTTCTATCAGTTTTCCAGGGGCTGGCATCGGTTTTCTTGACAGTGCTCTATAGTTATTTTCATATGCCATCTCATCAATGGCATCGAAAACTGTTTCTATGGACATTTTGTTATTACTGTTTATGTTATGTTCTTCGAGTGTGGACTTGGTAAATTTTATTCTGTTAATTTGTGTAGCTGTCGTTGTTTTCATATTATTCAAGAGGCTGTTAGCTAGCTTTGTGATCCTGTTGATGTCTTGTGTTGATCCTTTCAGCATTTTTTCATAGTTATACTGAGTGATTCTTTTGTGTGATCTTATATGAGATAAATTGCAATTATTATTTGCACAAATAAATGTTCTAATATCTAGTATTAATTTGTTATGGTCTACTGCATCCTCATGGACTTCCGATGTCGGATACAGAGTACCATAGAGATCAATTAATTGTTTTATATTTTTGCAGTTTAATCTATTTGCCATATTGGGTTTCCTTTGATCCATTTTTTAAGTTTGTTTTTCCTTGTTGTCGTGTTGCTAATTGTTTTTAAGTCATTAGGTAGTTTATTGTATAACATAATTGCTCTTACATAACTGTTTTTTATGCTGATAGTTAGTGTTCTTTTTGGGTGTTGGATTGAGGCGAATCTTGTTTTTCTTTCTTTTCCAATATATTTGTCCTTAAAAGTATCATAGTGGAATAGTAGAGATTCCAACGAAAAGCATTGATCTAAGTTAAGTGGGTATTCATGTGTCACAAATTGGTTTTTATAGATTATTTTTAGTAATTTGTTTTGTAAGTTTTGTATTACTTTAATTCGACCTGTGTACGCTCCTCCCCATGCTATAATTCCATAGGTCATTATGCTGTGAAAGAGTGCGTAATAGATCATTTTTAATGTACTAGTATTCATTATTTTTGATAGCTTATATAGGACAAAAGTTAGATATTTTGTTTTTTGGTATAGGATTTGTAGATGTAAATCCCATTTCATATTACTGTCAAAAGTAACTCCAAGATATTTTATGTTTTCGACTCGGTGTATTGGATGTCCTAAGATTTCAATTTTCAGATTTTTTGGCGTACTGTCATGATAATTTCCAAATTCCATGTACGATGTCTTGTCTATATTCAAAGATAGTTTATTAAGAGCAAGCCAAATTCCCACTTTTTTTAGATAACTGTTCATATCAGTTTCAGCTTTTTTCCAATTCTTACCTTTAGCTATGATTGCTGTATCATCTGCAAAAGATAGTATGGATTTTTCTGGTAGAATCGTTAGTAGATCATTTATGTATAGCAGGAAGAGTAGCGGACCCAGTATAGTTCCTTGTGGAACACCCATTTTTACTATTTGTTTATCGCTACTTGCATTATTTACCTTCACACATTGTTTTCTATTTGTTAGATAGCTTTTGATAAGGTTATAGGCACTACCCCTAATACCATAGTTGTATAATTTTTGTAACAGTATCTTGTGATCAACTGTGTCGAAGGCTTTGGCAAGATCCAGAAAAGTTATTGCTATAGGTTTACTTGCATCTAATTGTTCATAAATGTTGTTTGAAATATAATTTAGTGCATGTTTTGTGCTTCTGTTTTTTCGAAAGCCAAATTGATTTGTGGAAAGCAAATTACAGTTGTCAATGAAAGATTGAATTCTTCTATGTATTATTTTTTCAAAGATTTTAGCTATGTTGGAGATTAGAGAAATAGGTCTGTAGTTATTTACTAAATGTTTTTCTTTTGATTTGTGGATTGGTATAATATCCGCTTCTTTCAATGCATCAGGCCAAGTTTCATTAATAATGCACTTATTTATAGCAAGTGCAAGTGGTTTAGATACGTAGTGGATTAATGATTTTAATAATAATGAATTAATTCCATCAACTCCTCCTTTTTTGTTTTTTAGTCTGCCAATTATTTTTTTTACTTCTTGTTCATTTGTATAATTTAAAAATATTGTTTTCGGGTTTATTTTTGGAAGGTTGAGCGTTGCATTTCGCGGTTGTATTATATTATTGCTAAGTTCCGTTCCGATTTCACAAAAAAATGTGTTCATTTTGTTTGCAATTTCTTCTGGGTTGGTGATTCTATTATTTTTGTCCGTGATGTAATCAATAGTTTTGTTATTCTGAGTATTTCTCCCTAGTTTGTTGTTGACAACTGACCATAATTTCTTAGGATCATGTTGCACCATTTCTATGATTTTTTTATCGTATTTTTCTTTTGCTATTGCAATTATCTTATCTAAAATTTTGATAAAATGTTTATAATTATTTTTTTTTAATTGTATCGTGAGGATTATTTTTCCATTCAATATATAGGTTTTCTTTAGTTTTACATGAGTTTATTATGCCTTTGGTGATCCATTTTTTTCTTGGCTTCAAGCTATTAATAGTTTTGCTTTTGACATTTTTCTTTTCTGCCTGTTTAAGGCAATATTGAATTTTCATGATTAAGTTATTGATAGATTTATTTGTATCATTAGTTTCACTATTTTCATTCCAGTTTATAGTTTGAGCTATATGTTGAAGTTTTCGGTAATTAATTTGTTTTTTATTATGTGAGTGATTTATGCTTTTTGTTTTGTTCTGCAACGCCATTATTAGAGGATAATGGTCATTGAACGGGGTGTTGACGTTGAAAGTTTTGTATGCGTGATTTTCCATTTTTATAAAAAAATTATCTATGCATGTTCCACTGTTGTTGTTGTCCAGCGAAGGTCTGGTAATTGTATTAAATCCTGGATGGTGTCCTTTTTCCATTAACATTTGCAAGAATTCTTGATCCCAAGGGTCTTGACTTAAAATGTCGCAGTTGAAATCGCCTATTAGTATTGAATTTTTTTTTTTATGTGTTGAGTTATGTATGTTTTGATTGATTGTATGAATTGTGGTTTGTGTAGGTCATGTGATCTGTATATAGCCGCTAACAGTATAGTTTTTTCATTTTCTAACTGTATTGTAGTTTGTAAAATTTTTAAATTTTGTATTTGAATTATTTCTGTTGATTCAATTATGTCGTCTCTGATGTAGGTCACAACGCCATCAGCCTTGTTAATACTACTATTGTTATAGTACATACTGTATCCTTCAATATTGAAGACTAGGAAATGTTGTAAATTCCATGTTTCAGTACATATTATAACACTTGGTTTTTTTTGTAGGTTGTTTATAAATGTTAGAAGTTTGGTGTAATTGGCATTCAAACTTCTGATATTGACACAGATAATAATTTCCTTTTCTGTTATTATGTGCTCATTTAATTCGTCAGTGTTATTAATAATAATTTCGTTGCTAATATTTTCATCGATGCGATGCATTTTTATTTGTATTTCGTATTGTTGTTACCATGTAAGTTGAGCGAGGATATGGAGGCTAATGACGCTAATGATGCGCCGCTTGATAGAGCAGGACGCGCGTTAATTGTTGGTTTTTCTGCAGCCGAGCGTTCTATTTTTCCGAAGTAGCGTTGGTGTGTTGGCATTATCGGATAGTCTGTCATTTCAATGTATTTGTTTATTTTTGTTTTTAAAATTTCACAAGATTGGCTGTCAATTGCACTGTGTTGAGTATCAAATTTAGTTTTGTATTTAGTATTGTGGTATGTGCAATTAGGACATGTTTGTGTTTTATTATTACATTGACTACCAGTGTGATTACCGCCGCATTTGTAACACGTGGCTTCATTTTTACATCGGCTTCCACTATGTCCAAACCTAGCACAGTTATAACAAGGGCTTGTATTTATAATGTCATAGACTTTGCAGTTTTGGCAACCAACAAAAAGTCTGCTTTTATTCTCTCTAATGTGTTTGTACAAATTAGCTGATACCTCCATTATAACTGTCATAGTTTGCAATTTCTCATTAGTGTATGAGTGTATTACTTTACCTTTGTCATCATAATTGTGGAAATTTCTTTGGTTTATATCTGACTCAATGTCTCGCATATTTTGAGTGAAAGATTTGCTGATGCCAGTAATTTTAACAGTTGGTTTCCTAATTTGCTCTTTTTCAATTTTAGCAAACGTGTGTATTTTTTTGTGTAATGTTTTTTCTATATTGTTAATACTCTCTTCATTCATGCAGTTAATTATGATAGTATCATTATTTACTATTTTAATTTTTTTTGTTTGTATTGTTTTATCTTTGATCAGATAATGAGCTACGGTATTTTCTAAATTAGTGGTATCATTTTTATTAGTTCGTTTGATAATAAGTCTTGGTACTTTTTTTGGCTTAGGCTTTGGTAAACTCAATGTTTCAGCATATGAATTTTTAAATATGTTATTTGGTTTATTTTTCTTTTCTTTTGTTAATAACTCATTCCTATTTTGCTTTTCTTTGATGAGTAATTCATTTAGTAATTCATTTTTTTCCTTTGTTTCTTTGTAGAGTTCTTTTAATAAGTTATTTTCAGCTTTTAGTTGTTGTATTTCATCTAATTCACTTACTTGTGTTAAATCCATATGTTCATCGTTATCATTCATTATTTGTTTCTCATGCACGAGTTCATTTAGTATTTCTTGTTTTATTTCCTCTCTGCTTACAAGTTTGAACTGTGCTATGAAAGCACTTGCTTGTTCACTCAAGTTACCATATGGTAAGTTTGAAGTTAGTGCAAAATTTGGATGTTCCTGGCATATTATGAACGAACTATTTATCAATTTAATTGCATTTCCTGCATTGATTTTTGTTACTATTTCACTCGTATGATAGAAATTTCCACATACTAGACACACAACTGCTCCTACTTTTGTATTTGGGTGACACTTGAAATGCTTATGTAGCGATGATGCGTCAGGCGGTTGCACCTCCGCACCGCTTGACGGCGACATCGCGACTGATATGCTTTTAATAACTTATAGTGACGTTCAGAAAACATTCCCTTGAGTTTACACAGAAGCTCATTGTGCCAGACTTTGTCAAACGCTTGGGCGACATCGAGAAATATCCCTGTGCAGTACTGTTTGTCTTCAATGGTTTTTCTCGCAACGTTAAAATTCTGTTAACTTGTTCGATCATTGAATGATTGTATCTAAATCCGAACTGATGATCTGGTATAAGTTTTTTATTAACAAGAATTAATTGATACTAGTTAGGATTAATTTTTCGAAGACTTTTGCGAGTATTCGTAATAGACTGATAGACTGTCTATATGAAGTAACAAGTGTCACTTTTTTACCGGGTTTAGGTATTAATACAATCTCTGCTATTTCCCATTGAGATGGAAAATAGCAAAGGCGGAAACATGCATTTAAAACTATTGTTATATATCTTATTGTTATTAAGGATAGTTTTTTTGAACATTTTTCCTGTAATTTTATCATATCCGGGAGTTTGTTTAGCAATTGATATTGTTGATTATTTGTAATACTTCCTTTAATTTCACTGTTTTTAATGGAATATCTTCTTGAATATCTGAGTTTTCTAATAGAATTTTTTCTTCTTGTTCAGTGATTTACCTTTGATTAGGTTTAAAGACTGAGTTTTGCGAACATTTCTGTTTTTTCCTCGTCAGATCTATCCCAATTACCACAGTTTTTTCTGATAGGTGGTATAAATAAGGTTGGTCTCTAAAGTCGTTTAGTTACTTTCCATAATGAGTAATCCGTTATTTCTGTTGGACTGAGAGCTTTTAGACTATTTTGCACATGTTTATTTTTGTCTTCGTATAACATTTTCTTTAAATCTTTAATTGCTATGTTTAGTTTCTTTTTGTCTTGAGTCGATCTTGTTATTTGGTACCTTTTTCTGAGTGATCTCTTTTCTTTTATTTTTTTAGCAATATTTTTCGGTATGATTTGCTGTATTTTTTCACTATTTGTAGCAGTGGAGCACAAATAGCTTCAGTTAAGATTGATTTTAAAGTTGTAATACTGCTTTCTATGTCAGTAGCTGTTTTAAATGGAACATTGCATGTTAGACGTTTCTCAATAAAGAGAGTGTAGTTATTCCAGTCAGTTATTGTGAAGTTGTTTTTATTTTTATTTACTTGCAAGTGGAGAGTGATTAATACTGGAGAGTGATCTGATGTTAAGTTTAAGTATGAAGATGTTTCAAAATATTTTTTATTTATACCTTTTACTATATTATATACTTATTTAAAGTCAATTAAGTCCGGTAGCTTGTTGATATCGGTTGGCCAGTATGTTGGTTGATATTGGATTGATATTGGAAAACAGTTGCTTTTTGTATAGCATCGTAAAGTATTCTGCCTCTATATGTAGGAGTTGATGATCTGGATCGCTACCACGGGTGCTTTGCATTGTAGTCACCTCCAGCAATAAAGTGATTTCCTAATGTTTTGAAAAAGTCTGCCCAGTTTTCTTTTGTTATTGCTTTATTGGGAGGACAGTATATAGCTGATACTGTTAAGGGGCCATTGCTGTCGCGTATGATGATACTAGTTGCTTGAAGATAAATTTCATTTGAGTGTGCGTGAACAAAATGTTTTATTTTCGTTTCAATTAATATCGCTGTTTCTCCATGAGCTTTGTCGAGTGAATGATTTGTGTTATGTACAGTGTAATTTCGAATATGTAGGTAGTGTTTGTTGGTAAAATGTGTTTCTGTTATTAACATGATGCCAATATCTTCGTAGATTAAAAATGCTTTTAATTCTAGAAATCTCTGCATTAATCCGTTTGCGTTCCAGATACTTATTTTCAGTGAATTCATTAAGCTAATTTACTCACTAATGTTATTAACAGATTTAACATAGTGTCCATCTTTTGCATTAGTTATTCCATCATGTGTTCGAATTTATTTGTATATTCTTCTTTTATGTGATTATTTGTTTCTGACTGATTGTCTGTTTGATTTGATTCCTCTGTCGTATTCTGTTTATTTTGATTTGCCGTTACTTGGGCATATGATATGTTTGATTTCACTTTATTTTGGTTTGTATTAAAATTAGGCTAAGCTTGGCTAATGTTTTTTGTAACCGTTTTTACTCTTAATCTGGGAAATAATTTTTGTTGTAACTCTTTACGAATTGGATTTCCTATGTATGTTGCTGATTGGTTACCTTTACAATATACACATATTACTTCTTTAATTTTTTCTTTGATTGAATAATCCTTTGTTTTGTGATTTTGTGCACATTTAACGAAACCGCTCTTTTATAGCAGTAATTTTTTGTGTACCCGAATTCTTGGCAGTTTTGACATTGAGGATGTCTCTTTTTACGTTTGGTGGTTCAAATTTAATCACTGAATTTAATAATCTGTTAATTTTATATATTTCTTGGCTATTGTGGTTATGTTCAATTTTAATAGTAAATAATGGCATCGGAAGTTTTGTAACTCGGTATAGCATATTGCGAATACTTATCACTTTATGTCCGTATTCTTTAATAGCTTTTTTAATGTCATCAACATCGACTGATGGGTGCATACTTTTCAAGATGACTCTGAAACCTTTGTCCTTTTTGCACCGATAGGTGTAGAATTGAGTATTTTTCTCTTTTAATGCGTTCACGGACGTCGTCGGTTGTATTTTGACTTTGTTGTTTGTTAACTCTTTCAAAGTGTAACTGTCCTTAGCTACCGTGTTAAGAACGTTTTCTAGCGGATGTATGTTCTCTACGTAATAGATAAAGATCGAGGGTGCTTTGTTTTGTGTGATGTTATCTTCCTTGAATTTTGCACGATTCTCTCCCTGACTTTGATTTTCATTGTCAATTTGATGCAGTACAGAAAATTTATTTATAGATTGGCTTAAGCAGTAATCTATTAATTGCGTTTATTTTTTATTGAGAGTTTGTTCTCCTGAGCTGGTACATAGCCTTTTATAATTTCCGCGTATCCATTTTTCCGTTAGGTTCGTTGTTGGCGTAGACATATCATCCCCTGGTTTTTTTTACATTTTTGACTGTTATGCCCCTTTATTATGAGGTTAGCGGTTTGTGTAGTCTCTACACTTAATTTGCAAACTATCACTTCATTTAGTTGGCTTATAAGTTTACTTTCAAGAGAGCAAAGCGCAAATAACACGTTTGGCCTCCTTAAGGTTCAAACGTAAACTGATTCTGTTTAATATTAATTTCTATTAATTAATTAGGATTAAAAAAACTAAATTATGGCCTGACGTCACAATTGATAACAATAGTAACGAAATTGCTATCAATAAAACGAATTCTTACTTATATTTCTAAGATTCTTTTCTCTAGCTCAGATCTGCTTTATTTCAATAATTAATATTTGCAAAGTTATAAATAAGTAAAGTTCATATATTAAAATTCAATAATATTCAAGGATTTAAAGTATTTGAGAACATGATAATATTAATCCATGTTCTAAAATTTACATAAAAAATATTTTGGTTCATTGAAATTAGTAATAATAATGCATTTTCATTGAATAATAAAAATTGGCATATCTGTAAAGTGTGATGTCACGCTCCTTATATGGTTATGAAATTTGATTCTCACTCTAATACAATCATATAATACGTGAGGTAGTACCGTTCTATATGCTAATTGATAGATATAGATTTGCGAGTGGAGCGGGTTGCCGTAATACGGGGGTAGTCCGATAAGTACTTAGCCTCACCACCTGATATCGCCACTCTCGCAAGAGAAATATACTACCATGTAGTACAACCTTGTAAATGGTTACTGTAAAAATTTCAGCCGAATCGGACTCATAGTTCTGTTGTGACCGTATGTGGAAGCGTGCGTGTTAAAAATGGAAAAAGAGCAGTATCGGTTGGTGATTCAAATGTGTGATCTTTGTAGCCTGTAGATGTGAACTAAAGAGCCTTAAACCCTAAACCTCTAAACAATAAATAGGCTAGATGCCTGTGCTTTTCAACCAAGCCACCTCAATTTCCTAAATTTGTAAACAAGAAAATTCTGTGTGTGAAGCAGTTTTATAATTTCCGTAGATATTGTTATCAGAATGTTATTGAAATTCCTTTATTGTAAATTTAACTTATAATGTATTTTTGTTTATAATATTAGAGTAGAACAATAATAATCTACAATCTTTTATCTATTGCCATAGTGGATTTTTTGTATTGAGCATAAAATATATTATTTTATGAAGTTTTTACAATAATGGTAGTCCTCATAAAAGTGTTTAAAGCACAATACTTTTTTGCACCAACCACATCATACAATTGTAATGTTTCTGCACCCTTCTATTTCACAATGTGTTGCACAAGACTTTCCAAAACTGAAATTTATAGGATTATCAAATTTATCTAGTTTTTTATTCAAGCAAAAATACAAAAGTTTATTTATTCATTTTATATGAAATGTAATAATTACTGAAAAGATGTTCAAAAAGTGAATAAAATACTTACGTATTTTTAAAATAATCACTTTTAAACTAATTATTTTTAACTTTTAAAATTTATAGAAACTTTTATTCACTTTGAAATTGAATAATGTAAATCTATATAAATTCATTAAAGAAAATTTTTTACAACTGTATAATACCACTGACAAACAAAAAAACGTACTATTCGTACTTTCCGGCATCGAACTAGAATACCCACAAAACTCACTCACTGCCGAAAAAATAACACAGGCTGCTGAAGTAAACACTCGATGAAAACAATCTAAAAAAAGAATATAATGATTCGCACATATTGTCAACAACTTTTATTAATGAAAGGCATTTATCTGTGGAATTATCATTGAATGTATGATAACATTCATTAAACTAATGAATGTATATACAATTCCCTTTCAATAACAACATATTCTTTAAATGCAAGTGAAGTTCGAGTATTAATATATTTTTATGTATTTTTACCAATAACAAAAATTATCATAGTAATATAATAATAATAATAATATGACCTTCTGGCCTCACATACAGAAGACAGCCCGAAAAGCGGCAGAGAGGATAGCATCCTTGAGCCGCCTGATGGCAAATACGACAGAACCGAGACCAGGAAAGCGGCGACTGGTAATGGCGACAGCTCACTCGATCTTTCTATACGGCGCGGAAATATGGGCAGATTCCCTGAAGACAAAGAAGTACTGTAAGACAATGACGATGGTACAGAGACAGGGCGCTCTGCGAATCGCTTGCTCCTACCGAACAGTCTCTGCGCAGGCTGTTTTGGTGGTGGCTGGCGTAATAACCGTAAATCTTCTGGCCTTTGAACGCAAAAGGATCTACGAGAGCAGCGCGGACATAAGACGAAAAAACGCGGCAATCGCTAAGCGCGACATTTGGCAAAGCCGATAGACAGAGGAACGAGGTGGTAACTGGACGAGACGATTGATACGGGACTTGAAGCTGTGGCTCGGAAGGAAATTTAGTGATGTGAATTTCTACGTCACTCAGCTCTTGACGGGCCACGGGTACTTCCGACGGTACCTTTACAATATGAACAGACTATGAACATCCGACTGTAAGTACTGTGGACACGAACGGAACACACGTTTTTCGCGTGTGACCGCTCGACATGACTCGGACGGGAACTGGAAGAAACGGTCGGCAGCATCACCCCCGATAACATCGTGGCTCTGATGCTACGTGAACCCGAATGGTGGCGCTTAGTCGCTACCTATATGGAAACTATGCTGAGACGTAAGAACGCGGACGGCTGCCTGACAAATGACTCAGCAGATGAAGTGACGCTACGTAACGAGATACGGAGGAACGACACGTACGGACGAACACAGACAGAACCTCCAGTCAGACGTAATATCAACATAGTCCCTGGCTGGGAGAAGGACACCAAGGAGATGGCGGTTTAGTGGGTAGGCCTATTTTTTTTTCTCGGGGAGTCCTACATAACCCCTTAGTCAGAAAGACTAAGGGGAATCCGCAAAAAGGATTCCGCAACTCCTTGTAAAAAAAAAAATAATAATAATAAGAATAAGCATAATTGCAATAGCAATAATAACAGTAATACTGATAATAGCAATGATTATGAAAAATAATAATAATAATGAGAATAATATTTATTATTGAATTTAGATTTTTTGATAAATTCATTAAATCATATCAAATAGTATTATTATGGAATTCTAGACTGTAAATATTTTATTATAGATAGAATAATCATTACTTCGAGAATTTATCTAAAAAACTTTTGGCTTAAGAAATAATTGTAACAATGAAAAACTCCTAAGTTTGAAAACATTAAAATTTATTACAAAACGCAAAAGAGGTTGATAAACTAATTTTATTAACCTATGTTTTTTCTTTTTCAAAAAAGTGTGGACTTTTTGAATTTATAAAATTATGAAATTTATGAAATACTTTATAATTTATGAAATTACTTTTGAAATTATGTTAATTTATAAAAGCAGAAAAATAAATAATCTTTGATTGAAACATAAAACGAGACGTTATTTGGCACATACAAAATGATTGAATAAAATATCCATAATATGTCTATACTCGTGTCTACGGGAAAGTATAGGCCTTCGGCCTGTCTGGAGGTTAGGGGTTTGGAGTCGTTTGGTTAAAAAGGACAACTATTTAGCCTATTTGTTGTTTAGGGGTTTAGGGTTTAAGGCTCTTTAGTTCACATGTACAGGCTACATAGATCACACATTTGTAAACAAGTTGTTATGAAAGTTAAAATTTTTTTTCGACATTTTCGTCCACCACATTAGTTCCGCCATTTTTAATTTTTAAAATCTGATATCAGATTTGTAAAGAGCGATCTCGAAAACCCCTATATACAAACCTTCTACAAAATATTATGGATTGAAGTATACTTATAGTTATTTTGTGTTAGGGGTGGTTTACCCCCCTTAGGTTAAAGGAACCCTTTATTTATTAAAACACCGAAAGACGTTACCTAAATTTTGTTATTATGGATATTTAAACATTTTTTCCAATTTTATTTTAGTCGGTTTAAATTTTTTCAATATAAAATTATGCCAAAAAATATATGTTTTTAACCCCTAAAATATAGGAGATGCTACCTTTACTCTTCGAATCACCATGAGATATTTGCTTCTTTTGTAAGAAATAACCTCCAATTTTTTTCACTGAAAAATATTAATTTTAAGCCGAGATATTAAAAAAAAACGCTTTTTGGGGGTTATCTTTGGGGGAGGTTTTTAACCCTTAAAAGTGTAAATTAGCCGATAAAAAAAAACACGTGTCTCTTATTTTTTTATGTTCTATAATATGTATCAAAATAATCAAAATCGGTGAGATTGGGTTGGGTACCTTTTCTTGTTAGAGGGATTGGACAAACGTTATGAACAAATTAAAAATTGTGAGTTTCTAATAGAAGAGATTCAGAAAGGTATAGAATTTTTATATAATAACACATATTTTGTGTTCAACAAAATTTATTATAAACAAATATTTGGAAGCCCGATGGGCTCACCTATCTCTCCTTTACTGGCTGATATTGCTATGGAAGACTTAGAGAAACATTGCCTGAGCGTGTTGCGGAATGAATATCAAATTAATCCTGTTTTCTATTACAGACATGTTGATGATACTTTGATGTGCGTTCCGAAAGATAAAATTGATTTAGTTATCGAGACGTTCCATTCTTATCATAATAGACTACAATTTACATTTGAAATTGAAATGAATAATTTTATTCCATTTCTGGACTTAAAACTGATCAGAAATAATAATAAATTAGAATTTTACTGGTTTAGAAAAACAACATAAAACTGACAGAATTTTAAATTTTAACTCAGAACATACAATTCATCAAAAAGTTAATATAGTTTCAAATTTAATTGACCGGGTGTTTTTACTTGCTGACAAAAAATTTCATTCCAACAATTTAAAAATGATTACTAATATTCTGAAAAAGAATAATTCTCCATCTCTATTTATCAAAAAGCATATACAACAACGTATCAATAAATACAAAAAAGGGAATAACAATTTAAAAAAATTAGAAAATAAAAAATTACCTACAGTCTCTATTCCTAATAATTGCAACATCTTGATAAAATGTTCATCTGTGTTAGAGAAACATAACATTATGCCTATCCCGTTATTACAAAAACCATTACAAGAGTTTATCCGTTTAGGAAAAGACAAATCTGATTTATTAGACAAAGATCCTCCATTAAATAAGTCGGAGAGATCAATCACCACACGCTGAGTTGTAACGCTAGATTTTGCTTGAAGATAAAATGCCTGAAATTCTCCTTGACAAATTCAAAACTAACTGATTCAATTTGTTAGTCGTTCCGGCCGAGATCCTCCGGCTCATGGCTCGTCTACGGCCGGAGATACTTCTCGACGTGCTTGACGACAGGAACGTTCAGCGACCGGTGGAAAGAGGCAAGGCTCGTTCTTACTCCAAAAGGTAGGAGCGATCCTGGCACGCTTTCGGCCTACCGACCGTTGAGTTTACTTGATACGACTGGTAAACTCTGATAAATTACCGAGACCGAGACTGATGGACGTGATACAGGCCGGAGGGGGTTTCTCAGGCTTGTAGTTAGGTTTCAGGAGGGGTCGATCGACGATTGGAGCGATCCAAAAGGTTATCGACTCTTTCCTGGAACTGGACAGTCAGGGGTCGATACTAGGACCTGACTTCTGGAATGGTTTATACGATAGCTTGCTTTGGCTTGGGATGCCGCTAGGAGTGACCCTCGTCGCCTAAACTGATGACGTGATAGTGATCACGGAGAGTTCCCCCGAGCTGGCGCAGCTGACGTTGAACCAGACCATGAGTTGCGAACTGCAACTCGCAACAGAAAAGACGGAACTGACGTTTCTCACGAAAAGACGCATAAAGATGATACAACACATAAGGGTGGAGACGTAGGAGATGGAGACCAATAGGGAAGTAAAGTACCTTGGGGTAATCCTCGATACAAAGATGACCTTCTAACCTCATATACATAAGACAATCCAAAAAGCGGCAGAGAGGATAGCACCCTTGAGTAGCCTGATGGCAAACACGATGGGACCGCGATCGGGGAAATGGCGACTGTTAATGATGACAGCTTACTCGATCCTCCTATATAGCGCGGAAATATGGGCAGTCATCCTAAAGACAAAGGAATACTGTAAGACGATGATGGTACAGATACAGGGCGCACTGCGAATCGCTTGCTCCTACCCAACAGTTTCTGTGCAGACTGTTTTGGTGGTGACTGGCGTAATACCAGTGGATCTTCTGGTCTTTGAATGCAAAAGGATCTATGGGAATAGCGCGAACATAGGACGAAAGAACGCGGCAATTGCCGAGCGTGACAGGTCAATTGACATGTGGCAAGGCCGATGGATAGAAGAACGACGTAGTAACTGGACAAGACGACCGATATGGGACTTGAGGCTGTAGCTCGGAAGAAAATTTGGCGATGTAAATTTTTACGTCAGCCAGCTTTGACGGGTCACAGATACTTCCGGCAGTACCATAATATGAACAGAGTACGAACACACAATTGTAAGTACTGTGGACACGAACGAGATGAGACGGAACACGCGTTTTTCGCTTGTGGTCGCTGGACAAGACTCAGATGAGAACTTGAGACAACGGTCAGCAGCACCCCCTTAGTCAGCAAGACTAATATAAGGGGAATTTGCAAAAAGAATTCCGTAACTCCTTGTAAAAAAAAGAATAATTTCTTAATCAATTACTTATACAAAACAATAATTTAGACTTTATCGGATCACAAAAACTTAATAATAATAAGAAATTATTAAATTAATTAGAATTCATTACAACTTATATATGAAAACTCTCCATCATAAGATAAAATATAGAAGGAAAGATTAAAGTAAAACTAAACAGAAGTAACGAATTAATTTTTTTATAAGTGTACATGTAATTATTAATAGATATTGTAAAGGAATTGGGATTTTGCGAATAAACGTTAACATTAAAATCAATTTGAGATATATTTCGAAATTTATTAATAAGTGTAATTTAAGGCCATTCTAAATCAATGTCCATCACGTCTAAGGCTATTATGTCGATTTTATGACCAAGAATAGTACAAAGATTAGGAAACGACCTTCCGAAATCCCCATGAATAAATTCTTTAATATATGTTCCAGCTTGTGATTTTATATCAAGCAATAAGAATGTTAAATTTTCAGGTATGTGATATAGTTTCTTGCGAAAATTTTTTATCTCTGATTCAGTAAGATGTCGCCCTCGTATTTCGTGTATAATGCGTTTTCTTGGAGATAAAGCCCGTCTATGAAGAACCCTTAAGGGCGTATTTTGAATAATTATTAAATTTCGAATGCATTCCAATTTTTTAGTTACATTAACATCAATTTTCCGTTCAGAAATACAAAGTGCTCGATATGTTTTTATTTTCATTTCCTCCCCTTCTTTTAACCTTCGTAGATTACTCTTCTTTAGAATTTTTAAATTTTCTTGTATTTGAATAACATCAACACTATTATTGATAGAATAATATAAATCACTTAGTTGGTTCTGTGATAGTTTGGTAACCTTCGGATTAACAAGTTCCACGGCAAATGGTCTTCCAGTTCCTAACATTCTGACATCTACATCTTCTCTTCCCGATGATAAAAATTTTGATGCTAAAAAATTAGTTTGTAATAAAATATGAATATAGAAGAAGATTAAGAAAATGTATTACTACTTACAATCACTCTGAGTGGATTCAATGATACGTGAACATACTAACTCTTGAACGGAATTTTTTAATTTGAATTCACCTTCAATAAGCCAAGGAGTTTGGCACAGGCGGCGTGACAGCTTGATATATCTTCCTGTGAAATTTGCAATATTCAAAGTTATTTACTTGAACCGTAAATATTAATTAACATATTAAGATTTTTCAATTTCATACACAAAATGGAATATATTGAGTCTACAAGAATAGTTGTTAACTTGTTTAATATTAATAATGTAAATTATTTGATACAAATAATATGTGAATTTCGATTGGATATATTCATTTGAATGTAACAAAATTATTGTTCAGTAAACTATTGTGTAGAATAAAATTGAATTACGCTTTCTTGTTATATTTTTACGTGGCACTAGACAATTACATTTTTGTTTTGCAGATTGTAATACGGCTACGATCGTCTAATTAATTTCCTATTAAGATACATTCTACTTGTCACAGGGAGTTCAATTAATAACCCAGCCCGACGTAAAACATGCTTAACATACTGTCTTGATTCCCTTATAGTTTTCTTAAATGATAAAATTTGTAATAATGGAAAGAAGGAAAATAGTGAGAGCTGGAAATTTACTTAATTTTTAATTATATTCAGCAAAGTTTTGTCAGCACATTTGCTGATCTCTTCAGGCTTTATTAACAGAAAAACAACAAATTATCAACAGTATAGTTTCAATGTAATTTTAATGGCATATAATTATATGTACATGTCGCGATGTCACCGTCAAGCGGTGCGGAAGTGCAACCGCCTGACGCATCATCGCTACATAAGCATTTCAAGTGTCATCCAAATACAAAAGTAGGAGCAGTTGTGTGTTTAGTATGTGGAAATTTCTATCATACGAGTGAAATAGTAGCAAAAATCAATGCAGGAAATGCAATCAAACTAATAAACAGCTCATTCATAATATGCCAGGAGCATCCAAATTTTGCACTAACATCAAACTTGCCATATGGGGACTTAAGTGAACAAGCTAGTGCTTTCATAACACAATTCAAACTTGTAAGCAGAGAGGAAATAAAACAAGAAATACTAAATGAGCTCGTGCATGAGAAACAAATAATGAATGAAAACGATGAACATATGGATTTAACACAAGTAAGTGAATTAAATGAAATACAACAACTAAAAGCTGAAAATAACTTATTGAAAGAACTCTACAAAGAAACAAAGGAAAAAAATGAATTACTAAATGAATTACTCATCAAAGAAAAGCAAAATAGGAATAAGTTATTAGCAAAAGAAAAGAAAAATAAACCAAATAACATATTTAAAAATTCATATGCAGAAACATTGAGTTTACCAAAGCCTAAGCCAAAAAAGGTACCAAGACTTATTATCAAACGAACTAATAAAAATGATACCACTAATTTAGAAAATACCGTAGCTCATTATCTTATCAAAGATAAAACAATACAAACAAAAAAAATTAAAACAGTAAATAACGATACTATCATAATTAACTGCATGAATGAAGAGAGTATTAACACTATAGAAAAAACATTACATAAAAAATACACACGTTTGCTAAAATTGAAAAAGAGCAAATTAGGAAACCAGCAGTTAAAGTTACTGGCATCAGCAAATCTTTCACACAAAATATGCGAGACATTGAGTCAGATATAAACCAAAGAAATTTCCACAATTATGATGACAAAGGTAAAGTAATACAGACATACACTAATGAGAAATTGCAAACTATGACAGTTATAATGGAGGTATCAGCTAATTTGTACAAACACATTAGAGAGAATAAAAGTAGACTTTTTGTTGGTTGCCAAAACTCCAAAGTCTATGACATTATAAATACAAGCCCTTGTTATAACTGTGCTAGGTTTGGACATAGTGGGAGCAAATGTAAAAATGAAGCCACGTGTTACAAATGCGGCGGTAATCACACTGGTAGTCAATGCAACAATAAAACACAAACATGTCCTAATTGCACATACAACAATACTAAATACAAAACTAAATTTGATACTAAACACAGTGCAATTGACAGCCAATCTTGTGAAATTTTAAAAACAAAAATAAACAAATACATTGAAATGTCGGACTACCCCATAATGCCAACACACCAACGCTACTTCGGAAAAATAGAACACCCGGCTGCAGAAAAACCAACAATTAACGCGCGTCCTGCTCTATCAAGCGGCGCATCATTAGCGTCATTAGCCTCCATATCCTCGCTCAACTTACATGGTAACAATAATACGAAATACAAATAAAAATGCATCCCATCGATGAAAATATTAGCAACGAAATTATTATTAATAACACTGATGAATTAAATGAGCACATAATAACAGAAAAGGAAATTATTATCTGTGTTAATATCAGAAGTTTGAATGCCAATTACACCAAACTTCTAACATTTATAAACAACCTACAAAAAAACCAAGTGTTATAATATGTACTGAAACATGGAATTTACAACATTTCCTAGTCTTCAATATTAAAGGATACAGTATGTACTATAACAATAGTAGTATTAATAAGGCTGATGGCGTGGTGATCTATATCAGAGACGACATAATTGAATCAACAGAAATAATTCAAATACAAAATTTAAAAATTTTACAAACTACAATACAGTTAGGAAATGAAAAAACTATACTGTTAGCAGCTATATACAGATCACATGACCTACACAAACCACAATTCATACAATCGATCAAAACATACATAACTCAACACATAAAGAAAAAAAATTCAATATTAATAGGCGATTTCAACTGCGGCATTTTAAGCCAAGATCCTTGGGATCAAGAATTCTTGCAAATGTTAATGGAAAAAGGACACCATTCAGGATTTAATACGATTACCAGACCTTCGCTGGACAACAACAACAGTGGAACATGCATTGATAATTTTTTTATAAAAATGGAAAATAACGCATACAAAACTTTCAACGTCAACACCCCGTTCAATGACCATTATCCACTAATAATGGCGTTGCAGAACCAAACAAAAAGCATAAATCACTCACATAATAAAAAACAAATTAATTACCGAAAACTTCAACATATAGCTCAAACTATAAATTGGAATGAAAATAGTGAAACTAATGATACAAATCAATCTATCAATAACTTAATCATGAAAATACAATATTGCCTTAAACAGGCAGAAAAGAAAAATGTTACAAACAAAACTATTAATAGCTTGAAGCCAAGAAAAAAATGGATCACCAAAGGCATAATAAACTCATGTAAAACTAAAGAAAACCTATATATTGAATGGAAATATAATCCTCACGATACAACAAAAAAAAACTATAACAATTTTATCAAAATTTTAGATAAGATAATTACAATAGCAAAAGAAAATTACGATAAAAAAATCATAGAAATGGTGCAACATGATCCTAAGAAATTATGGTCAGTTGTCAACAACAAACTAGGGAGAAATACTCAAAATAACAAAACTATTGATTACATCACGGACAAAAATAATAGAATCACCAATCCAGAAAAAATTGCAAACAAAATGAACACATTTTTTTGTGAAATCGGAACGGAACTTAGCAATAATATAATATAACCGCTCAACCTCCCAAAAATAAACCCGAAAACAATATTTTTAAATTTTACAAATGAACAAGAAGTAAAGAAAATAATTGGCAGACTAAAAAACAAAAAAGGAGGAGTTGATGGAATTAATTCATTATTATTAAAATCATTAATCCACTACGTATCTGAACCACTTGCACTTGCTATAAATAAGTGCATTATTAATGAAACTTGGCCTGATGCTTTAAAAGAAGCGGATATTATACCAATCCACAAATCAAAAGAAAAACATTTAGCAAATAACTACAGACCTATTTCTCTAATCTCCAACATAGCTAAAATCTTTGAAAAAATAATACATAGAAGAATTCAATCTTTCATTGTCAACTGTAATTTACTTTCCACAAATCAATTTGGCTTTCGAAAAAACAGATGCACAAAACATGCACTAAATTATATTTCAAACAACATTTATGAACAATTAGATGCAAGTAAACCTATAGCAATAACTTTTCTGGATCTTGCCAAAGCCTTCGACACAGTTGATCACAAGATACTGTTACAAAAATTATACAACTATGGTATTAGGGGTAGTGCCTATAACCTTATCAAAAGCTATCTAACAAATAGAAAACAATGTGTGAAGGTAAATAATGCAAGTAGCGATAAACAAATAGTAAAAATGGGTGTTCCACAAGGAACTATACTGGGTCCGCTACTTTTCCTACTATACATAAATGATCTACTAACGATACTACCAGAAAAATCCATACTATCTTTTGCAGACGATACAGCAATCATAGCAAAAGGTAAGAATTGGAAAGAAGCTGAAACTAATATGAACAGATATCTAAAAATAGTGGGAATTTGGCTTGCTCTTAATAAACTATCTTTGAATATAGACAAGACATCGTACATGGAATTTGGAAATTATCATGACAGTACGCCAAAAAATCTGAAAATTGAAATCTTAGGACATCCAATACACCGAGTCGAAAACATAAAATATCTTGGAGTTACTTTTGACAGTAATATGAAATGGGATTTACATCTACAAATTCTATACCAAAAAACAAAATATCTAACTTTTGTCCTATATAAGCTATCAAAAATAATGAATACCAGTACATTAAAAATGATCTACTATGCACTCTTTCACAGCATAATGACCTATGGAATTATAGCTTGGGGAGGAGCGTACACAGGTCGAATTAAAGTAATACAAAACTTGCAAAACAGACTACTAAAAATAATCTATAAAAACTAATTTGTGACACATGAATACCCACTTAACTTAGATCAATGCTTTTCATTGGAATCTCTATTATTCCACTACGATACTTTTAAGGACAAATATATTGGAAAAGAAAGAAAAACAAGATTCGCCTCAATCCAACACCCAAAAAGAACACTAACTATCAGCATAAAAAACAGTTATGTAAGAGCAATTATGTTATACAATAAACTACCAAATGACTTGAAAACAATTAACAACACGACAACTAGGAAAAACAAACTTAAAAAATGGATCAAAGGAAACCCAATATGGCAAATAGATTAAACTGCAAAAATATAAAACAATTAATTGATCTCTATGGTACTCTGTATCCGACACCGGAAGTCCATGAGGATGCAGTAAACCAGAACAAATTAATACTAGATATTAGAACATTTATTTGTGCAAATAACAATTGCAATTTATCTCCAGCAAGATTAACAAACATAGAACGTGTCATCTACAAAAGAACCATGAATGCAACAACAGGATATTTCACTACAGCCAGACAGATGCTAAATAGAACATTGGATTAAAATAACAAATCATAAATATCTTTATACAAATTATTAATTAGTTTTAAGTATTAGTATTAGTTTATTAAACATGCCAGACCAGCGCACAGGAAGAAATTCCTCTGCTGGATTACATGTAATGTAATGTAATTGTATATTATTAATCATTATTAATGTATATTTACTCTGGACTTAAATAAATAAATAAAATAAATGTGTGTACCTGATTTCTCTCGTGGTCAAATTATTATAGGCTAAAACGAATAGCTCGTAGTCAGTCATGTTACAATAAGTAAGAAATCAAGTATTTCAACACACATATATATTATATATATTCTTCATCTATTGTCCCTTCCTCATCGATCTTAATAAAGGCTTATAGGTTTGACTAAGATATTGTATATCCTCTTTTCTATTTAACGTATTTTTATGTAAGCCAATGTGTAACATTTCGGATATTCTTCGTTTCTTATAATTCTTTTCATAATCCAATATCTTAGCTTTTTTCCAGTCAAATTCATGTGAGAACGTTCTTCTATGTGTAGCTACTACTGTATCTGAATCAATGTT
The DNA here is from genome assembly GCF_024137745.1 of Phymastichus coffea. Taxonomy (NCBI): domain Eukaryota; kingdom Metazoa; phylum Arthropoda; class Insecta; order Hymenoptera; family Eulophidae; genus Phymastichus; species Phymastichus coffea. The sequence goes on along the minus strand of NW_026707006.1, from coordinate 184,361 downwards.
TTTTTTGTGTTCGTTTAATCTACTTTTTAATGAACGTTTACTTTCACGTATATAGATCGCTGAACATTGTTTGCAGTTAAAACTGTAGACAATAACAGTGTTGCCTAATAAATTAGATTTGTCTTTTCCTAAACGGATAAACTCTTGTAATGACTTTTGTAATAAAGAGATTGGAGTAATGTCAAATTTTTAACACACATTGTTTTTCTGTTAATAAAGCCTGAAGAGATACAGTAGTCGCTGCACATAGAAGAACTCTCTCACGCGAATTTGACTAGGACAAAACTAAGATATTGGATTATGAAAAGAATTATAGGAAACGCAGAATATCCGAAATGTTACACATCGGCTTACATAAAATCACTTTAAATAGAAAAGATGATATAAAATATCTTAGTCATATCTATAAGCCTCTATTAAGATCGATGAGGAAGGGATGATAGATGAAGAATATATATGGGTAATTCCATAGAATTTTTAACATTCGCAATTCCGGGGGGTCACCGATCCTGCCCGAGGCCTTGATTTGTTGTTGTACATGCAAAAAAAGAACTTTTGGCTATCTCAGTTTTTTTTAAAATATATATAGCCAGTTATGTATATAAATAGGTAAAAAAAGAGCCTTTTTTTAGCCATTTTTGAAGGATCGTAACTCCGCGAGTTTTTAAGATACCGGGACAGGCGACCTCGCATTCGATTCGTCTTTTCACGTACTTCTCCAAACATTACGGTCCAAAACCTGCAAGAACAGTTCCCTAAGCGCCCGCTCAATGTAAACGAATGGTATCCGGCTACGGTAATGGTCATATTCAAGGACCCGTAGCTCCGTCAATTTTGATTTTTTCGAAAAACGGCAACGGACTTTTCTGTTCGTCTTGAAAAGACCTTTAACTTGCGATCCCGCCCATTTCGCTAGCTTCATTTAGATCAGAAATACAGCTATTTGAAATTGGCTATTTTTCCAAAAATAGCAAAAATTCAAATTTTCAAAGTGGATTAAAAAAAAACCTATTTAATTTTTCGTATATATTTTTTTTAAATTTATAGTGCATAGTACGTAGAACGTCCTCCTAAAATTTGGCGAGGGTACTTTGCTTTATTTTCGAGAAAAAAATGTTTGAAAATCTCACTTTTTTAATTATCGAAAAAAACACCATTTTCCAGCCCACTCATCTCTGGTTCTAAAACGCCCAACAAAAGTCTGAACAACGAAATTGAAACTCTTATGAAAGCCAAAGAACTTCTACTAACTTCATTCAGAAAGACTCAAATACAAATAACTTACATGCATTGAAAGTTGTTTCCAAAATTATGTGATTCTGGCCGTCTATCGAATCTTCTCGTAACTAGATCAGGCATCATGTCATATCATACACAAGACTATTTGTTTTCGAGTTTAATTTAATTAGATTTATAATAGTTTCGATTGAGCGAGAAATCACATCTAAGACTAAAAAGAGAATTTTTCAATATGCGTCAGCGTTGTCACTGAATAGATGATAGACAATGTCAGATAATTTTTTATAATTATTTTGAAGTTATCAATGACAATGACTGATAAATACAATAAATACAATTATTTATGTACACTATATTTTTTTATGTATTTGAATTATTTTGACATTTACGAAAGCCTAATATAATATTCGCGATCGAAAAGTTGACTGCAGCACTGAATGCTTTCGATAGCAGCGGATGGTTAAAACTACTTCAACAGCATGTTTGCTGCTGTTAAATTCAGTCATTTTCCCATGTTAATTGAATGGGCTGGCGAACGAAGCGCCCCCTCGATTTCATTGCGATCGCGAATAGGACTCCATCTTGGTAGTTACATGACTTGTCAACAAGACTGTGTATATTGTGTAGTAGCCAGGAAAGTTTTTGTCAATTACACACATTAAAAGATAGCGCACAAAAACGTCTAATGAATTTTTGAAGTAGAAGATTAAAAGCACTATTGAATGGTGCAAATGGTTTTTCAAATATTCAATTTTATTGATTTTGAGGTACTGACATCAGAAGTCCTTTTTCCACCTTGTAAAGTAGACCCGTTTAGTTGTTGTTGCCGCTGTTGCTAAGTAGCTAATAAGTATTAGTCATAACAAAAAACTGTATTAAAACATGAAATATGAAATACCACAAAAGTAATTGACGAACGATTGTTAGAAAATATGTCAGTACATACTACGCCTTTTTTAACTTTTTAAATGTTCGGTTTATATGTTGATATAGACTTTTGGTGTGACATGATAATCCGCTTGTGGGTAACTTGAAAGTATAATTCTGGAATATCATTCTGAATTTGCATATAGCATTAAGGTATAAATAAATTTATCGTTATATAGTCAGCAAATATATTACATTTTATGAAAACACATTTTTCTTCATTTTTATAGAAAAACATCTCTACACATTTTAAAAAAAATATTTCTGTAAAGATAGATATTATATATTTATTCTTTAATTTTTAGAAAAATATTAATGTAATTCGAAAAAATATATCTATGTCATATATTGTCTGTCTTGTAATTTGAATACTATTTCATGATCTATTATGTTTATTTATGAAAATTATCATTTTGTATTTGACTTTATTTGGATGGTGATTATGCTCAAAAAAACTTTCTCATTATTACTAAATAATTGTCGGATCTGACAAATACTACAGCTCTGACTGTTCATGTTATCAAAAATTTATTCAAACCACCAAGACAATTAAATTCCTTTGAATATTATACGTTTAAGGGATCTAGCCATTGTTAAATCTGAAATTCGACAACAGTTAAACGAAAAAAATAACAAAATTTTCTAAATTTCTTTAAAATTTATAGACATTTTTAGATTCTCAGTAATGTAGCAATACGGTTATGAATAATCCTTGAAAATTTTGCCAAACGCTTATTTGTATAAATTTTATTAAAACCAACAATTTCATATCTCTCGGCATGTTTTTTGAAAAACTTCAGTACTTTGTTCAGTTTATTCTTATTGAAATTCTCTTACTTGAAACCTGTCAAGTGTCAGATAAAATTTATGAAAAATCACAATTTAATAATAGCATTATAAAAAATATTAGAGATACTTATTCAAAAAAAGATAGGATGTTTTTTTATTGAATTTCTTTTCTTGTCCACTTACTCTTTTATTTAAGGTTTCAACAAAACAGAAATATCACTCATATACAATCGGTATCAAGTTTACACAGAACTGAAGATAACAATAAGTATCAAAAACCAACAACCTTTATTGGTACTGTCATTCACTGTGTCATGACATTTGATTTACACTAAATACTTTTATACAAGTCAAATCAGATATGAGATTATTTTGTATTTAGTCTTTGTCGCTCAAACATAATTTTATTTTTGTTATCATAATACTTTTTTAATAATATGTTATTTTCTTAGTACAAATATATAAAATGTAAAGTTTAGTTTCAAATGGTTGTAAAAAGTTAAAGAATAAATAATTGTAACCAAACAATGAAAAATCTTTTACAACATGAGTTAATACTTTTAGAAAATAAAAGTAGCTTACTATTTGATGACAAAAATGTTTATGAGCCAAAGAGAAGTGAAAGTTGGTATTTTACAAAAAATAGCGTAAGAAACTGTTCTACAATGATGCGTATAACTGAAGCACTGGCTGGTCCTCAATATAATTCTGCGTTTATTACAATTTTTTACATTAAATTTACAAAAAATATGATGATATGTTCAAATTCCAGGTTTTATTTTTGAAAGTATAAGAATCTTACGACTATTCAAGAATTTGTCATTTTTATTCAACATGGATAATGAAAGATGCTTAGTAGGACGTTTATTAGATACTAAATGTGGAAATAATTTATTTATAAAAGAATCAGTTAATCTGAAAGACTTGTGCGAGGAGGATTTAAAAGCTCTTCAATATCGAGTGCCAAACTTTCCACCAAATCCAAGTGGAGTAATTTGTCCTTTGCACAATAATTATATGCTAAAAAATTATGCTATGTACCAGAAGAAATGTTTTGATCCTTATGAAAAACATAAAGCTATCATTAAAACTTGTTTGAAAGAAATTTCTCTAGAAAAATGTGAAGATTTTTATAAAGCCAGTAACATTTTAATACCACCTGGCAACAAAGTGTGTGCAAAATGCGGAATATTAATTTCAGAAGCAATTACAAAGTGGGAAAACGAACAAAATGAACTCATAGATAAAGATGAATCTGTCTCTTTTACTTGTACTGAAAGTGAGCCGGATTCACAAGTTATTTCGGCAATAAGTAGTGTAGGTGATAATAGCAACTCGACTAATACGCTGACTAGTACACCGTCTACATCTGGAGGCAGCTTAGGATTTCAACCTGAAAGCCAAGAGCAAATGCAAAAAGAGCAAAATCTAAAAAGAATTCTTGATGCTGTAGAGTTACCTTTGCCAAAACGACAAAAATTATCCGATGTAAGTCGAGAAAACTTGACTCTGGAAATGGCTCATAGTGTTTGTGAGCGGGTTGTAGATCAAATGAATGGTGTTTTTGGTACAAATGTAGAAATTCCAGAATTATCAAAGTTGCAAAAAGATAGTAAGTCGCTTGAATCAATATTAGAAAATATAAAAGATGCTTATGATAAACAAACTGCAAGTCGGGAAAGAATAAGAATTTTAACTTTATTCCCAAAAAATTGGACTCATGATCAAGTTCAACAACATGTTGATTGCTCTAGTTATATGATCAGAAAAGCTAATATAGTACGAGAAGAAAATGGTAATTTTTTTTACTAGTAAACGTTTATAATTTATAAAGATTGTTAACTCTTACTTGACACACTTCTGTAAATTCCCGATATCGTGCAAAAATTTTTATAACAAATCACCGATTGCGTATTTTCAAAAATACAACTTATACAATTAAAAATGAAGACTTATGTACAGTGACAAAATCAAAATATGTATAAAAAAATGAGTAAACCATATTTTTTATAAAAAAATTGAAACTTTCCTGGTTTCTAGTGTGATGTCTATAGTTTGAAAGGGCAATGGATTTTTTTAAACTTAAGTGCTTAGATTAACTGGAAACATGGCTTTCAAACCTTGGGTTGATTAAAGTTGAACGGTTGATTACCCTAGTGTGTCAAACAGGGGTTGATATGTATTCACCTATTGATGTAAAAATTGATAAATTAATTAATGCACGAATACATTTCTTTGCTTGAACACTAAATAAGATTGTTATTTTTTAAATTTCGACTAAGTATTGATTTAAATATATTTGAAGGTGTGCTTGGAGATCCTGGGCGTAAAAAACCTTGTCATTATTCTGATGAATTGATAGATTCTATTCAAGATTTTTATAGAACAAATAGTAGAATGTGTGCTGGTGCTAAAAAATATGTCTCTATTTTGAACGAAAAAACTAATAAGAAAGAAAAAGTACAGAAAAAGCTTCTTTATACCATTAAAGAATTATATGACAAGTGGATTAACGACAATAAGGACGACCTTCAAAAATATCCTGGATTTTCATATTTCGCTAGTTTGAGGCCTAAGGACTGTAAAACAGCAGGTGAGCCTGGTACTCACTCTATTTGTGTTTGTGGTGAGCACCAGAATGTAAAATTAAAATGTAGAGCATGTTCAATTACTTTGAAATACAGAGTATTAATGGCATTGTCAGTATGTTCTGTTGAAAATGAAAGATGTATGCTTCATGATTGCCCAAACTGCCTAGGTCCAGATGCCATTCGAGAGTATTTAGAAGAAAACAATTTAATCAAAATTAGTGGCTCAGTAAAGTATTATACTTGGTTGTCAGTTGATATTAATAACAAAAGGGACACAAAGTAACAGTCGCGTAACACTGCAATCAGTGACTGAAGATGCAGATACATTTTATGATAACTTGATTATGGATGTATGGAACTTGAGGAAGCACCATTTTGTTAATGAATGCCAGAAAAATTATTTTGAATACACAAAGAACAATTTAGAATATGACACAGGTCTTATTATAATGGATTTCGCAGAGAACTACACTTTCATAGCTCAAGATTCCACCCAGGCATTTTACTATAATAATAGCCAAGCAACATTGCATCCATTTTTGTTGTACTACAGAGATAGCGATGATAAACTATAACATGCAAGTTTTTATGTCGTTAGCGACTATTTAAAACATAATGCTTATGTTGTTCATCTTTTCCAACAAAAAGTCATGGAAATTTTAAAAGAAAATTTTCCGTGGATTAAAAAGCTCATATACTTCTCTGACGGAGCTCCAACGCAATACAAGAACAAGTATGTAATTTTCTTGATAGAATTTGAAATAAATGAATTTATTTGAAAAAAATTTTGGTAATGTTAAATAATCTCAAATGTTACAGAAATAATTTCGCCAATACTTGTACACATGTCAAAGATTTTGGTATTGAAGTTGTGTCATACAACTTTTTCCCCACGGCCCATGGAAAAGGACCATGTGACGGCACTGGAGCTGTAGCTTCTTTGAGGCTGCCGCCTGAACAACAAATTGTCACTCCCCTGAGCCATGTATGAATTTTTGAGCGAGAACATGATTTCAACAAGGTAAGTAAAAATAATTATGATATTCATACACTGTTGAAATTAACATACTTCGAATTATCACAGATTTCTATGGGTCAATAATACAGAATGTGAACAAAGGGAACGAAAATTGAAAAAACGTTTTGACTCAGCATGCACAGTCGAAGGTACTAGAACATATCACTGCATGAGGCCAATTGATGAGAAACACACAGAGTTCAAAATTACCTCACTATCTGAAACATCAAAAGTCGAAACTGTTACGAAATAATTAAAATTTTACTTTGAGTTTCTTTTTTAATGTTCAAAGATTTGTTAAATAATAGTGACAGTAATAAAATTTTAATAAAATAGAATTTTTGAATTATCCAAACCTACGTTTGAAAAATAACTTTACAACAAATAGTACAACAATATTCCCTATTTTGGTGCGAAAGTTACCTTTGAGAACATGTAGCTTTATTGTTTTCAAATTTAATTAAATGATGCTTGATCCAGTTACAAGAAGATTTGATGCTTTATCTAGAGGTAGTTACGAGAAGATTCGATAGACGGCCAGAATCACATAATTTTGGAAACAACTTTCAATGCATGTAAGTTATTTGTATTTGAGTCTTTCTGAATGAAGTTAGTAGAAGTTCTTTGGCTTTCATAAGAGTTTCAATTTCGTTGTTCAGACTTTTGTTGGGCGTTTTAGAACCAGAGATGAGTGGGCTGGAAAATGGTGTTTTTTTCGATAATTAAAAAAGTGAGATTTTCAAACATTTTTTTCTCGAAAATAAAGCAAAGTACCCTCACCAAATTTTAGGAGGACGTTCTACGTACTATGCACTATAAATTTAAAAAAAATATATACGAAAAATTAAATAGGTTTTTTTTAAATCCACTTTGAAAATTTGAATTTTTGCTATTTTTGGAAAAATAGCCAATTTCAAATAGCTGTATTTCTGATCTAAATGAAGCTAGCGGAATGGGCGGGATCGCAAATTAAAGGTCTTTTCAAGACGAACAGAAAAGTCCCTTGCCGTTTTTCGAAAAAATCAAAATTGACGGAGCTACGGGTCCTTGAATATGACCATTACCGTAGCCGGATACCATTCGTTTACATTGAGCGGGCGCTTAGGGAACTGTTCTTGCAGGTTTTGGACCGTAATGTTTGGAGAAGTACGTGAAAAGACGAATCGAATGCGAGGTCGCCTGTCCCAGTATCTTAAAAACTCGCGGAGTTACGATCCTTCAAAAATGGCCAAAAAAAGGCTCTTTTTTTACCTATTTATATACATAACTGGCTATATATATTTAAAAAAAAAACTGAGATAGCCAAAAGTTCTTTTTTTGCATGTACAACAACAAATCAAGGCCTCGGGCAGGATCGGTGACCCCCCGGAATTGCGAATGTTAAAAATTCTATGGAATTACCCATATATATATATATGTGTGTAGAAATACTTGATTTCTCACAGTATTGTAACGTGACTCACTAGTGGAGAAGACACCACTAAATGGACGGTCTTGAAACAGATGCTGTATGGCGTTCTGATTCTGAGGCCTAGATGAACTATCGGTGGACATACTTGAGAACTGGAATTTTAGATTTCAGGTGGGGGTCGGAAAGATTATCTTCAAAGTACTATGCCAATCTCAGATCAAGGAGGCTGAAGAAAAAGTCGAGGCGGAAGTGCAGTAGCGGGTGGATAATAAATATGATTCTTACCTAGATACGCTTTTTTTCAGATAAATTTGTATCATTCCAAAAGCGCCTCTGCAATTTTAGCAAGTAGCATGGAAAAGGTGCAGACATATATAGCACTAATACAGGAACCATGGGTATAGCGGGGCCATATTAGGAGGCGGATGACATAAAAGCAAGAACTGTTTGTTTGAAGTAATGACGGGAGTACGCGAACATGCATTTGTATCAAGAGTATAGTATATTATTTTCTGATACAGAAATTAAGTTCCAGAGACTGCCCAACCATCAAGATTGAGCTACAAGATAACGAAATATTAACAAATAGGATAAAAAAGGTGATCTAATACTGTCGTCATAAGAATCTTGACCTGGTAATTGGGTGTGATGTCAACGAACATCATGCGGTATGGGGAAGCTTCGATATCAATGGAAGGGGCGCAAACTTACTGAAATAACTTCAAGAAATACAATTAGACATAGAAAACAGAGAAATATAATTAGACATTGAAAACAGAGGAACCAACTTTTATTAATTCAATTAGAAGCAAAGTTCTAGACTTTACTGTAGTTTCAATAAATATTAGAAAAAATACTCATAGATGAAGAGTGGAAAACGAACCATCCATGTCAAATCATAGGACCATAACTTTCAGGATTAAGGTTCTAAGGTCCATCAGGGTACCTAGGAGGGAACCCAAGAATACAAACTAGGAAGAATACAGGATAGAGCTAGGAAATAAACTAGCTCATTTAAAGGATAAATATGGCAATAGAACGGATCTGGACGAGACTGTGGAATTTGTTCAAGATACCATGGTAAAAGCGTATAAGAACAACCGTTCATTTAAAACAATTACACAGGCTGGTGATACGCCATAGTGGAAAAAATACATTGAAATAGCAAGAAGAGAGGCTCGGAAAGTATTTAATAGGACAAAAAAGGTTAAATACTTTTGAAGGATGGAAAGTATACAGAGAAACTTGTGGCAAGAAAAACCGCTTAGTAGCGATTACCCTGTCGTCTTTCTTCTCTCGTTGTCTATCGTTGTCTTGCTATCGTTAAGCTGGGCATCGATGTGATTGCATTATCGCAATACCCAGTTTATATAATTTAAGGTGTGGATTAGCGACTTAGGGCGGATGAGCTGCGCAATTTCTAGCAGGCTATGAAGACGAAGAGGCGCGAGGGGCAGGAGAGGAGAGAAAATATAAGAGAGCGAGAAAGGAGATAAAGAGCAAGTTGGATAACCGAATTCTATTCGGAAAGAGGGCGGTGGTACTAAGAGAACGGCGAGTATTCAACTATGCGTTTTCATTTTGTTGGCTATTGGTCTGGAAAGCAAGGTCGTCCCCGGCTACTGCAGCAAATTCGTCGACGTTTGTATCATCGCCACCGACACCCGAATTTACAATGAGAGAAGCTGCACCAACTGGGCATGAATAGCGACAATGTGAGTTTTTTTTTCTCTCTTGCCATTTCTTTCCATTCAACACTAATGCGCACATGACGATGGCGATGTCGTGGGCTCTGGACAATCTGATACTCCGCGATGAGCAAAAATGCAACCACTAAGTGACCTTTAATTGTCCTAGTTCGTCAGAGAGGCTCACCACTACATGTTGTTATTCGATTTATAGTTCTTTTCCATAGTCATATGTCATACACGTGTACTCGTCGCACACGCGATCTGAGCGCAGTACTAATAAAAAATATAAGATACGAGGGTGGTCCGATAAGTACTTAGCCTACAAAAGAAAAAAGAAAATTTTGGAAAAGTGGCGTTTTATTTTTCAACATAGTCTCCTTTTAGTTCGATACACTTGGCTCAGCGATGCTCCAACTTCTTTAACCCGTCTGAAAAATACGTTTTCTCGAGGTCAATTAATAATTAATAATAATTTATTCGACTCAAATTTCTGGAGAATACGATGGATGGTGCAGCAGTTCGTAGCATAATTCGACCAATTTGGCCATGGCGACGGTGGAGGTGTGAACCGGTGCGTTGTCATGGTAGAAGAGCACGTTTTTCTTCGCCAAATGGGGCCGTTTTTTCTGCAATTCGACGTCGAATCGGACCAATAATTCAGCATAGTACAGCCCTGTGACCGTTTTGCCCCTCTCCAGGTAGTCGATGTAGATCACACCTTGTGAATCCCAGAAAACGGTGGCCATCACCTTTCCGGCCGATGGGGCAGTCTTCGCCTTCTTCGGAACACTTGCGCCGGGTAAAGTCCACTGTTTCGACTGTTCCTTGGTCTCTGGTGTATACCAGTGAATCCATGTTTCGTCGACTGTCACGAAACGACGCAGAAACTCCTTCGGATTGCGCTTAAACAGCGTCAGACATTGCTCTGAAGTTGTCTCACGGTTGCGCTTGTTGTTCGGAGTGAGCAAACGCGGCACCTATCGCGCCGACAGCTTTCTCATGCCAAAAATTTCATGCAGGACATGACCCACGCGGTCTTTTGAGATGCCTACGATCTTAGCTATCTCGCGCACATTCAATTGTCGATCTGCCAATACGAGATCGTGAATTTTTGTCACGTTATCCTCCGTGGTAGCCGTTTTCGGAGTACCTGGACGTGGCTCTTCAAAAATCGACGTGCGACCACGTTGAAACTCATTAAACCAATTTTTGACCAATTTTTGACGAGTCACCGTACACAGCATCCAAGCGCTTTTTGAGTTCGCTGCGCGATGTCCCTTCCAAAAACAAGAATCGAATCACCGACTGATACTGCACCTTTTCCATTTTTCAAAAATCAACGGACACACTTGCTTTCATACGCTCTCAAAAATAAACTACAACTCCGGTCCGGCTAAAATCTGAACAGTAACCATCGAGAAGGTTGTATTACGTGATAGAATATTTCTTTTGCGAGAGTGGCGCCATCGGGCGGTGAGGTTAAGTACTTATCGGACCACCCTCGTACACCGAAATAAACAAACCACATGTACGTGGAACATATACACTAGGCCGAAGATGAAATAGAGCATAGATGCGTAGAGATAACCGCTACCCTAAATAAATAATTAAGCTACACGCATCTCTCGGTTCCCAGGACACACTTGCTCTTAAAGGAAGTGATAAGTACATCTCTTCTAGCACTGACGGCAAGTTTGTGAGACCCCGAGAGGGACAAGCGTAGGCAGTCTTGTACATGATTTCGCCATGTAAAGATAACTTTCCGGAGTTCTGCCATTTCATAATAAGAACCGCGAGACTATAATTCTCTACTATCTTATCCCGGACTATAATTAGTACGATGGGGGTGCTGATAGGATTCCTGGACCGACAGGCGCCACATTGTGGTCAATAGGTTCAAAACCATTTAGATGCCAGAAATCTTGTTCAAACTTTATAATTTTTGGTGATGATCTTTTTTAAACTATATGGAAGAGAGCTACGAAGCCTATTCTCCAAACTCACAAACCCAAAACCTCAAACCCACAAACACCAAGCCTCAAACCCACAAATACAAAACCCCAAACCCAATACTCCAAACCCACAAACCCAAACCCCCAAACCCCAAACCCTCAAACCCACAAACCCAATACTTAGTTTTAGTTTTCTGCGCATCTTCAAAATGAAATTATCTTCTGCATTTTACAAAGAAAATGTATTTAGAAATAAAAATTGCCAGTGGTTATCAGAAAATGGTATTATTGATCTTAAAGAGGATGCCCCAAGTGGTGGCAGACCATCATTAGATAATTACGAAGGTAATTCTAAATCTACTAAGCGCAGAAAAATACTACTTCTGTCTGAAAGTTATTCAGAAGAAGAAATAAAACAGGCTTTTTATAAAAACTTAAGAGATTCTGGAAAGAAACATTTGATACATATTATTGAATGCCTTTTAAACAATGAAGAATGCAACTTACTTACATCCATCTTACTTACATCTTACAACTTACTTACTTACCGAAACTGAATCATTAGCTCTTATTGAGGATACAAAGTTATCTCGGTGGCAGTATGATACGATTCGAAAACGATCTAAAGAAAAGAATGCAGATATTTTTATACCTTATTAAAAGCTTGCAGAAGCAAAAGCAGAATGCTATCCTGTACCTTCAAGTATATTAATAACTGAGAAACACGTTTCCATTGATTTGCAAGCTTTATTAGATCATACATGTAAGCGGTTACTACAAATACCTACTGTTATTTCTCTCATACCTAAAAATGTAATTGAAGTATCTCTTATAATGACTTGTAAATGGGGATGTGATGGTGCATCTGATCAGAGTGAATATAAATAAAAATTTACTGATGGCACTACATCAGACAGTAGTATTTTTATGATCTCTAGGGTACCGCTTACATTAGAAGAAAATATACCAAATTTAAGAAAAAAAATTTGGTCTAATCCACAATCTGGCTCGACTAGATATTGCCGAGTTATCAGTTTCGAATATATCAAAGAAACACCAGAGAACACTCGTGATAAAGTAGCTCGAATAAAATCTGAAATCAACGCTCTATCACCAACGTCACTAGAGATTGCTAGTATAAAAATTCATGTAAAGCACTCGCTGCATCTAACTATGATAGATGGAAAAGTCGTACAGACATTAACAGATACACCTTCATCCGCATCTTGTGTAATATGTAAAGCAACACCATCACAAATGAATAATTTGAATGAGTTATCGAAAAAAACTGAGATACTTTATAATTTTAAATATGGCTTATCAAGTTTGCATGCATGGATACGATTTATGGAATGTATTCTTCATATAGCATGTAGATTAGATTTCTGCAAGTGGGCTGCAAAATCGATTGAAGAAAAAGAACAAATGAAATTAGTTAAAACTAGGATCCAAAAAATGTTCAAAGATACAACATGTTTACTTATAGATTACCCAAAACAAGGGACAGGATCTTCCAATGACGGTAATACTGCAAGAAGATTTTTTCGTGATCCTGACTTGGCATCCCAAATAACAGGTGTCGACAAACAATTAATCGTTAGATTTGGAATCATATTACAAACTATTGCATGTGGTATAAAAATTGACACCATGAAATTCAAGTTTTATGCGAAAGAAACTTTACAATTATATATAAATTTATATAATTGGTACTATATGCTAGCATCTGTGCATAAGATACTTTATCATGGAAATAAAATCATTGACCATTTTGCACTAATTCCAATAGGTTTATTATCTGAAGAATCTCAGGAATCTCGATACAAGGACGTGAAGCATTACCGAAAGTTCAATACAAGAAAGTATAGTAGAATCGCTACTAATACCGATTTGATTCATAAATTACTTATTTCATCTGATCCATACATCTCTAGTTTGAGATACAAAATGAAAAACACTAAACTTGAAATAGATAAGGCTACAAAAAATATGTTAATATTGAAATAATAGTAAATTATGATTACAAGAAGAACCTTTTTAGTTTTAATCAAGCACCCCAAACAGTGAGAGGCAAGGGGACTCACTTTAATCAAGCACCCCAAAGGAAACAGTCCTTACTACGTCCACGTCGTTGTTTCTAGGTAGCGCTAAAAGTAAGATTAGCTCATTTAAAGCAACAGCTTCTGAGCACTTGTGAAAAATGAAATTTTAAAGTACAATTTCAGACTTAAAATTTCTCGCTCTTTTCGAATTCGGTGTCAAAATAGAGGTTTTCTATTAAAAAATTCTAACATTCAAATGACCTTGAAAATTATTCTAAAGTCAAATATATTTGCATTGACAGATGAGTCTGATTATCCTAAATTTATTTTGCCTAAAACATGTTCTGGAACCATGCTTAGGAACGGATATGAAGTGGACATATATATGTTCGACTATATAGCTAAGGGGTTATGGATTTGGGGTTTAGAATTCATGGTTTTAGGGCTTAAGGTTTATGATTTACAAAAATAACGCTTCGTAGATCTCTGACGAATTGCATTACCAATAATCTCGTTCAAGAAATTTTTAATTCCATCAAATATTGTTTCATCTAGGTGGTTTTGAACCAACCCGCCTCTATAGCTCCAATGTAGGGCGGTGCCACCGGATCCGTCAAGACATACGCCCACAGAGGATCCAGTTCGGAATGGGGAACCCTCGTTCCGAGATGTGACTGCAGACCTTCAATCACCCCATACCGCGATGCCATCAGCACCAGCTGGAATTGAGGCACCGCGATCTTGAGAGCATCATAACTAGATGACTCGTGAGTGAGCGTGAGTTTGCAGATACGCAGTGGGACGGAGGAGTGCACCAAATTCTCTAACTGAAGGATATTAGACTGATAAGGGAAGGCGGGGAGGTGTCCGTCACCGATTTTCTTTAAACTTTGCATACGATTAGAGTATCGAAAAATATTGGACACATATTTTTTTGTAGCGGCCCATACGGTAATTTAGGTGGTAAAAACAGGGTTGCCAATTCTAATTATCTACATACGCTTGAAGTGCATAAGTTGGTGAGACGCTAAATTCAAATTATCATATCTCGGTGAAAGAAAAAGATATCTGAACGATTCAAAATTCATTTTGAAGGGAAATACACTTACTTTAAGATATATTAATTAGTTTAACCGAAAAAAAATTATCTTATAATCTTACATAACCTCAGTTATGTATAAAAGTCGTGTTTTTTGCATTTGAAAAGATTTATAGTGTTTCTTTTGTAATGTTTTTCGTTTTTTCAAATGGGAAACTCAGTTTTTTGGTTCCAATTCCAAGAATTGGCCCAAATCTGGCTCAACTTAAAAATTTCAAATGGAAACTACTGTTGCTTATGGCAGATTCGAATTATGGGGGAAATTACACGTTCAAACGTGATATCAAATTTTACCGAAAAAATTAGTATTTTGAGTCCCAAAGTGGCAATGAAAAAACATTTTATTATATATTTTGTTTGTTATAAATATTATTTATTTTTTTTTAATAATTACATTCATATACATATTAACATATATAAAATGCAACTTTCTATTTATCTCGTACATATGTTTGATATTTTTGTAACGGTGCCGGTGGATTTTACCTGCACCGTGTGTCTCCTATCTCTCTCTACCATCGGCGTGGACTCATGGCAGACCTATAGCGCATAATTTTCGTGCCTGATGCCTGCCTTTTATGTTTTCAGCATCGCCACCGCAACGAGTAAGGAGAAGGAAGATAGAGAGAGAGGCAGTGGCATTGGTCGACAAGAGCGCCTGTTACTATGCGCTCTTGTAAGAGAGAAAGAGAGAGAGTGAGAGAAAGAGAGAGATAAGAAAGAAAGAAAGAACACGATTAGTGCAGGGAGGCGCGTGACACTAGCCGCACTTGGCGGTGCCGCGTGCCGCCGATTAGGCAAGTGAGTGGGGAGAGCGTGAGAAGCAGTCTCTCACGCACTCGGAAGTGTACTCCCGGCGGGCAGTACAGAGTGGCCATTAGCAGAGAGAGGTGCACGGACCCCCTGCAGTCAACCATAAAGAAAGATAAGAGGAAACTGAGACGGCATCAGTATCGGCCCGGATCTAGCCTATCTTTTGCTGAGTTCTTCCGACCACGGACAGATTTGCCTGCAATTAGACGCCATTACCATCTTCGGCGAGGCCCTGCATCGAAGATCTTCAATCGTCAGGTCAATTTCTAATCTCTCTCTCTAATTCTCACTCTACGGCTACTTACGGCTTGTGCGCTGTGCCAGGCTCTCACGGGCCGGCACGGCTGGTTCGGTTATTAGCATAAGTTGGATTGTATCGAGTCGGTATCGAGATGGCAAGGCGCTAACGTGCCGGCCATCTCTTTTAGCGATCGTAGATTGTAGTATAGATAAGTAAGGCGCGCGATTGAATGTCCGAACTGTATGCTCAGGGTAGCATGGTGTAATAAAGGGATTTATTAATATAAGAGGAATGATTATTGCGTCCACCTTTCTCTTTACCTTGTCAGGAGCAATATACCGCCTCCCTTACCTTCCCCCTTCTAAATAATTGGTAATAGCGATAGATTCATCGGCGTTGTAAGTCGACTCTATTACATTTTTGAGAATTATTTTATATAATTATAGTATATAATTCTTACAATATTGATACTCTGTAAAAAAATGATTGAAGCATAACTTTGTTTTACACCAACTACAAATTATAATTGCAATGTTATCTTCGTAGGTACATACAGGTTCTTCTTTTATAGCAAAGCAAAATTCAACGAGATTATCAAATTTTGGAGGTCTATCAATATAACCACTTTTGAAACATGCATACTTAAAAGTATTATGATACCTCGGAGAAGATAACTGATTATGTACGAAAGATTGTATTTTTATGATAAAATTTCTTTCGTGTAAATTGATATTGTATCGCATTAAAATAATAAAATCAGATAGCTTTCTTATAAAATTCTTCCAGAATCGAAAACCATAAACATCCAAAGGCTGAATTTTACTTGTAGTGCCAGGCGGTATTGTCATTACCATTAAACTTACTTGTTCCGGTACAACTTCTTGTACGGTATTATTACATTGCCCACTCCAAGAGTCTAAACGTAAGACCGATGAATTCCCAGTATTTTTTAAAAATACTTCTTGCATCCACGTCTGAAGCAGATGCTTAGAAAGCTTTCCAGATGTAGAAGCTCGTATTAATACATTTTCTGGTGTAATAATGTGTGTCTAACTCGAGGCCCAAAGTCTCCACTTGCTTCTTTCAATACTAAAAATAAAGGTGAAAGCAAATTACCCTCTGCTGATATAATAGGTTGAATAGTGTAGCTGTGTGTTAAGGAAGACAGTGATTGTGCTATGCTCTGAATTTCTTTCAGTCCTCTATAATTTAATGTTCTACCACTGTTAATCTCCAAATTAAATCCGCTCTGATCAGAATTATATACATTGTTTGCACCGTATCTTGTAAGCAATTGTTTAATTTCAACTCTAAAAGTTTCACATTGATTTTCAATTTCATCAATATTTTTCAATGAATCTGTTGTAACAAATTTAGTGATTTTTCGAGATACTATATTATGTATTTTTTTAAATTGCCAGATCCACCAATTCGATGCTTTGAACAAAGGCATAGCTATTTCAGCTTTTTTTTGTAAAGCCCATTTTTTCAAATCAATATCATGTACAGTCATCTTCGATATCATAGCTTCATTAAAATTATTAAAAACATTCTGATATCTTGAATAATTTATCATATCTACTGCCTCCTGATCAACTTGCTGTTTCCACCGTCGTAACTGTCGCTCGCTAGTTACTTGTTTGTATTTGTGCTTTACAATATTAAATGAATAAGGCTTACCTTTTCCACTTAACCAAAACTTTACTGCTTCTTCTTTATATTTAAAGTCAATTTTTTCTTGCTCACATGGATTATTTAATTCTTCTAGAAAATCCTCAGATTATTCGTTTTCCATGTAATCAATAGCTTCTGGATAAATTTCATTGAAGATTGATCTGAAAAGTGCATACCTACAGGTAACTCTAGCAGCGGAGAGCAGGAAGTATATAAGTTTCGGTGCTCCAGAGTGTGGCTTGTTGAAATCAGATGATTTCCAGTTTAGTGAATGCACCTACAATCTTTATGGGGTTAATGGATACGTTATTTGATCTTGAATTCGAGCCGCACGTGTTTAAATACTTCGATGACATGATAGTGGTAACCGAGACGTTCGAGAAACACCTAGTTTGGTTGAAAAAGGCTCTGCGGCGTATGGTGAATACTAGTTTGGAGATTAACGTCGCTAAGAGCAAATTTGGATGTTTCAGGGTTACGTTCTTGGATTATCAGCTGGGTAATGAAGGTTTGCGCCCAGACTCCGATCGTGTGAAGCCAGTTTTGAAGCTCCTCGTTCCTAGGAATGTTAAGCTACTCCGTCGTTTTTTGAGCATGTGCGGGTGGCACGCTCACTTTATTGAGCACGAATCTGAATTATAGGTGTCACTAACGATGCTCCTGTATAAGCACTATCTGAAAATGGAGTCAGAAGGAACAACGAGCATTCGAGCTTTTAAAAGTTGCGTTAACGAAGGCCTCAGTCTTAGCTCAACCGGACTTTAGGCCTCCACTGCGATGCATCATCTTATGCGCTGGGCGATTGTTTAATGAAGCAAGACGACGAGGGCCATAATCACCCAGTATGCTATGCTAACCGCATGCTAAATTAGCATGAACGGAATTATTCTGTTTCAAACTTGGAATGCCTAGGGTTGTTATTTGGAATTAAGAAAATTTCGACAATCCGATGAAGGAGCTTATTTCATAGTGGTTACTGGTTATACTGCGCTGACTTGTCTCCATAGCAAGAGAGAACTAACGGGGCACCTTGCACGTTGGGTGCTCGAGTTTTAACAGTGAAATTTCAAACTTGTACATCGAAAGAGTGCGTTGCATCATGTTCCCAATGCTTTGTCTCGGGGATTTGAGGGAATGGAGGAAGTTGCGACAATTGAACTCATTGCAGACCGCTGGTATTTGCAACAATGGCAGAAGATAATTGCAATCGAAATTCTAAAATCGGAGGATTGAAGATGGGATGCCGTACTGCTATTGTCGTGACAAACTTTTGGACCTGGTAACGCACCCGGAGAAATGCTGGCGCTTGGTAATCGCGCTGGAGCATCGCGAGTGCGTGATACGTTATGCGCACCTGGAACCTTCAAGCGGATATTATAGTCGGGAGAAGATTATGATAGAACTTATGATAGAATAACTCGTGAGTACTTGTGGTATGAAATGTGGTATGACGTGCAAGAATTTGTGGTCATGTGCGCAATGCCAGTAGTATAAACAGGAGTAGCATGCGCCGCAGGGTTTGATGAGTAAACGCTTGGTTGAGTGATCGTGGGCAGTTACTCCGACGGATATAATCGAACTGCCGTGCAGTAAAAGCCGATTCAAGTATGTCATTGTTTTTTAAGATGTTTATGAAGTAGGTGGAATTAAAACCTTTCGTATCGGCGATTGGGCAGGCAATAGCACGGGCATGAAAGGAGTTGATCTTATTTCGATAGAAAGTTCCGGATCACCTGGTGAGTGACAATGAAAAGTATTATTGTAGAGTGGAATTCACCCAGGTATTGAAGGAATACGAGATCTAGTACGTCCTTTGCCCACCATACAATCAACAGACGGATTTTTGTAAGCATACGATCGAAACTCTAAAAACGGTGATAGTGATCTTTGTGGATTATGATCATCGTGACTGGGATAAGCAGCTTCATGAGCTCCACCATGCAATAAACATCACAACCCAGTCAGGTACCCTCGTTCCTGAACTTTGGTCGTGAGTCACAACCCGCCAAGAACTTGCGCCGTGAACTTGAGAAGTAAAGCCCTATGCTTCAACTTTCGCCTGAGGTATAGAAAGATCGATGCAGTGGCTTAACGCTTAACGTGACTTGGTGGTTTGCCACATCGAGCAGGTGCAAGAGATGCAGAAACGCCATTATGACAAGGGTCGACGCTACATTCAGTTCCAAGAGGGTGACCTTGTGTTGCGATAGTCGCATTCGTTGCCAAACACTGCGGTAGGTAGGAATTCAAAACTTGATTCCATGTATATCGCCAATATAAGATTCTGAAGGTGATTTCTCTGGAAATCTACATTTTAACGACCGATAACAAGAAACAAGTTGCCCATGTCCACATAAAGGAAGTGAAACGATATGTATCTTTGCACAATGGATGGATGGGGGATCGCTTTATGTGACCAAGGAGCGCGTTAGTAGATTAATGTGGTGGTTGGTTCGTGATCATGATATCTAGATGATGATTTTGGTTAAAATTCTGGAATTTATTCTGCCTATTTTATCTTGTTTTTTTTAATGTTATCTGTTATTTATTTTATTTATAGACCGGTTTGCGATGGCGTTCGGGGCAGTTGAAGGGAGGTCAAGCTCCACTCCTGTTATTAAAGAATCGAATGCTTGCGGAAAGTGTGGCGGGGAAAATCGTTTAGTAGTGATTTCCCTATCGTCCCTGGCCTTTAGCTGACTGCGCACGCTATTGTTAAACCAGGCATCGATATAATTGCGTTAGCGTATTACTAATGCCCGGTTTGTTGAGGTGCAGATTAGCGGCTTAGGAAATTGAGGATGGGTAAGCTGCGTGACTTAATGCAAAGAGGCGCGTGGGAAGGAAACAGGGAAGAGAGAATAAAAGAGAGCGAAAAAAGAGGAAATAGCACAGTTTTCGCAAAGTTTTTGAATAGTTTTGATGCAAAGATTCGGCTCGGTCAATCATCGATGGTAGCAGCAGGAGTGGTATCGCTGGATTCTGTTCGAAGATACATTGAAGGTACGCCGAGGATGACGATTTCTCAGCGCCGCTGATTGCTGCAGAAAATCGAAGAAAAAAGAAGATGCGCTATAATCGTGATATATAACAATGTGGGAAATCAGAAGGAAAATAGAATTCTAATGATAGAGGATTTCAGCGCCAGGGTTAAAGAAGACAACGAGAGAGAAGAACATGGATATTCAAGAAGGTCAGAAAACAAGAAGAGGAGCAAAGGAGAGAAGTTTTTAGATCTATGCAAGGAGATAGGAGTGAGGATAAAGAACGGAAGAACGGAAAGGGAATGGAAAGGAAACATAACGTATATATGAGAGGAATGCAACTCGACACCAAATTTCATAATTGAGAGACAGGACGAAAGAGCATGATAAGGGTTGAGAATAAGCCGGTATCGGACTATCTACCGGTATATTTTGAGATTGAAACAGAAGAGGAGTCAAAATCTGCAAAAAGAGAGGCTGACGACAAGAGCTGGAAGGGGGTCATAGAAGAGTACGTGATCAAGAAAAGATAGAAGTTTTTAGGGAATAACTGGAAATACTGGAAGATAAGAGATCAGAAAATAGATAGAAAAGAATGAGAAAGACACTGGTAAACGTTGGAGAGAAAATAAAAATGATAAAAATGGTAGGAAGAAAGCAAGAAAGGACATAAGCAGACAAGGAGTGGAACGACAGGGAATATAAAGAACAGAGTAAACTAGTATGGAAGAGGTTGAACAGCTATTTGATAACGAAGAGAGAGAAAAAAGGGATAGATAGAGAGAAGAGAAAAAAAGGATCAAAGAATTGGAAAAAAGAAAAAGAGAGAAATCGCTACAGAAAAGTGGTCAAGAATAGAGAGAAGCAAGAAAGGGACCGAGTTTTGGAAGACATTGAAAAGCTTTAGAAGGAAAAAAGAAAGGTACGGGTTTCAAAGGAGAAATGACTGAAACACTTCTACCCCAAAGATAGATAAAACAGAGAAAAAACGCCGGGACAGACAGAGGAATGAATGAGAGAAATCAGGCAAGGAAAAGAAGTAGAGGAGAAAGAAGAGAATACTAAGAATTAATAGTTAAGCGAGCAGAACGTAATGAGCAAGGTCTTAAGCAGAGGGGAAATAGACGAAGTAATCGACAGAATAAAAAAGAAGAAGCCAGCTGAACAGAATAGAATTTAACTAAAGGGTAACTCGAACGAGAGGCAGAAAATTAAGGCAGAAAATTACAGAGTAATATCGGGATTAGAGGTATAACGAACAGCTTTATCTTAACGAGAGGAGTGAAGCAAGGATGCTCCCTATGCCCAACGCTTCTCAACCTATACCCGATTGATCGGGATAAAATATCAGAGAAGAAGAATGAAGGAGGCACAGGAAATGAAGTACATAAAATGCACGATCTGAAATTTGTAGACGACATAGTGTTGACTGCGGACAAACCGAAGGAGATGCAGAAAATAGTATGGAGAAATATAATAAAAGGAACGCGGTGGTGCTAAATGTGAAAAAACCAAGGTAATAGTGATAAGGAGAGGAGGCAGGTTAGAGAGAAGAGCTGTCTAGTTCTAGGGGAAAGAAAAGTTGGAAGTAGTAAGCGAATGTAAGTATTTAGGATTTTGGTTCACGACGAGAGGGGTTACGAAACTCACATTAGAAGAATGCAGCAGACAGGGCAGAGAGTGATAAATTGCATGCGGAGGTTGTTGAAAAGGGTGAGAATCAGCACGCTAAGCAGAAGACTAATCATACTGGACGCAATCGTGAGGACAGGATACTTATACGGAACGAAAATATGGGGGTGATCATGACAAGAAGAAATAGAAAATGGAGGTAGAATTGGAGAATTTGAACATAGAAACAATCAAAAGAGCGAAAAAGTACTTAGGAGAGGTCATGGAAATGAAAAACGACAGACTAACCAAGATATGCATAAAAAAGGAACTAAGAGGGCTGAATAATAATATTCCAATTAAGTAGGGAGAGGAATGGAGGAGAACTGTTCAATTATCAGGTAATGGCGAGTTAAGAGAGATGTGAAAAGATCAACAAGGACAAACTACGAGAGACAATGGAAAAGATACTAACGACCTGAAAGGAGCAGGACATACAGACAAGATGGTGTAGGACAGATAGAACGAAGTATTGGAAACTCTAGAAAAACTGAAAGGAAATTTACGAAGAGAATAATACTGGGAATATAAAATAAACGACGAGCTACTGAAATAAAAATAGACAAGAATTAGATGTGACAGTATTAGCATTGAGAGAGAGAGAGAGAGAGAGAGAGAGAGAGAGAGCAGAAGCATGGAGTGCAGAGTATGCAGAGAAGAAGAAGAAAATTTACAACATATTAGGACTTGTGAGCAAGAAGATCTACCAAGAAGGAGTGGTGTTAAACGGTGGACAAATGAAGAACTGCTGGTTGACAAATTAGGAAACGTTTTAAAGGGGAAAATGGATACAGCAACATGTTATGTTAGAGCATTAGAGAAGTTAGTTTCGCGGGTGCAAAACAGAGGAGGAGAGGGAAATGGAGGAGGCAAGAATACACAGGAAAAGAGAAGAAAGAAGATTGTAGATTTTTTGCACATATGACATAGGTGTACTCAAAGGAGAATATCAAAGAACGTATCGAAAGCCCGGTGACTTGACGATTTTGCGCGATATACCTAGGTTTGGGTTAGTCACACGTTTAGTATGGGACCCGTTACATCTTCTATATGTTGATAATCAAAAAAAATCTGCTTTTATCAATAAAATATCCATCAACTAAATTATACGACAAACAGTAAGCTCCTACATCTGCACGGCTACATGCAATAAGTATGGAAATATCAACAATTTCGTCAATTTTTATTGTAACTCGGCCCTGTCGTATTAAAAGATATCGTGAGTGACGAAATATATTAAAATTTTATATTTTTACACACAAGTGTTACGATGCTTAACGATATGGATTATTAGATGATTTTAGCGTAGTTCGCAAGTTTAAACAGTTCGCAATGTGCATCCCTCAAAACTCTTTCTCTAAACTCAAGCAGTACCACCACGCGTCAACAGTCCTTGCGATTAATCACCGGATCAAGCAGGTGATCTCGTATGTATCGGATCAAATTTCTTTGGTCTTTGGAGAACGTCATTAACACGTTGAAGATACCATTTATCCTGAATCTTATCAATGCACATTTCTTCAGCTCATCCTTGAATTCTCGCGAATGTGCATCCGGTACATGTGTAATAGCGTTGGCCGTCCTTAGCCGATAATCCTTTCCCGCTATCACCAAATTCTTTAAGGGGGAGGTAAGGGACGTGGTGTATCGCTCCCAGCAAGGTAGAAGAGGAAAGGCGATCGCAATAAACATTCAAACTTTTTACTAACCAAATACATTTATTATAAAATCGCTACCTTGAGCTATGACGAACTAAACAATCTATCAAACCTTAACCTAATATACAATAACTTATTACCACTAAATGAGATGACCGGCACGTGAGCGCCTTGCCATCTCACACCCGACTCGATACACAATAAAGAAAAAAAACTTGATCACTAATTCAGCTGTGCCGGGGGTTGAAAAAGGGATGAAACCCATTAAGGAAGAGAAACGAGAGGAGAGAGTATGACCTGTTAATTGGCGAAGTCCTCTGGGCTGGCGAGTTGATCGTCTTTCCGCCGGCTGGTGACCTCCTTGGTTATGGCGTGACTGGTTTACAAAGGACTGCTCTCGAGAATACTTTGCTGGTGCGTTAGCTGGTATGCTCTCGCTCACGGGATCACTTCCTTAATGCTCGCGAGAAGCGACGCAATAGTGCGTGAAAGACTGCTTTTCACGCCCTCCCCACTCACTTACCTAATCAACGGCACGCGGCACCGCCAAGCGTGGCCAGTGTCGTGCGCCTAGCCGCACTATAGTTTCACTATAGCAACACTCTCTCTCACTCTCTTTTCTCTCTCTCTCTCACTCCCCTTTTCTCTCTCTCTCTCACTCTCTTTTCTCTCTCTCTCTCACTCTCTTTTCTCTCTCTCTCTCACTCTCTTTTCTCTCTCTCTCCTCACTCTCTTTTCTCTCTCTCACTCTCTTTTCTCTCTCTCTCTCACTCTCTTTTCTCTCTCTCTCTCACTCTCTTTTCTCTCTCTCACTCTCTTTTCTCTCTCTCTCACTCTCTTTTCTCTCTCTCTCTCACTCTCTTTTCTCTCTCTCTCTCTCTCACACTCTCATCTCTCTCTCTCTCTCTCACACTCTCATCTCTCTCTCTCTCTCTCTCTCTCTCTCTCGGTGAGTAACGACACACTGGTCTTTGAGGCTCTCTTCTTTAATAATCATTTTCTCAATTTTGCCACTTCCTCAAGCGGCATATTTTTGCAGTTGAGTTCGTCCAGCTGGCCACTGCGCTTCCTGCTAAAAATTCTTGGCTCTCAGTCAATTTTTTGGCCAGTGGATGAATAAACCGCCTGCCTGGTTACAACATAACCTTCATCAAATCTCCAATTTTGACGTGTTTTGATCTATACACTTCTACAAACAACACAAACAACAACACAGCCTCCACTCCAAGATCGCTACACCCTACACACTACACACTACACATCTCACCGAATGCAACACTTCCAACATTTTTGCTGCTAAGTACCAGTGTCAACTATTTTTACCGTTATCCACATATTTGAATCTTCTCGGAGAGACTCCTCATAGCCGGTGCTATTTCCTAGCCGCATCACTACTCTTCACTTAATTTGTTCTTGCGCTTAGTCATCGCGATGGCTATTTTAATTTTAAGCTTATTTTAATTTATATTTATTTTACAACATCTTGTTTTGTTTTATTTAGTTTAATACTGTTGTATTTTCATTTTTAATCTTAATTTTAATTTTATTCTATCGACTGTGTCAAATCGCGTTTACTTTCTTACTTTTTCACGTAATTTGCAATGTAATTTTTCTGCGTTCGCTTCATCAATCATTTTCTCTCATTTCATTCTTGTGTCTAAGTTACTTATTTATTTTTGCGTTTTAATCATCTCTAGGTTAATTTGCGAATTCCCTTACCGTCTCTTGTAAATGGCATCATTTTACTCCCGTGTCTCCCGCCAATTTTTGATCCTTAACTAACTGAGCTGGTGCCACTGAGGCGCCAATTTTCAAATCTTTTAAATCCAGACTTTTCACAACTACCGTTTATGACTGGTCAGTGACTCAAATTTTCGCGCGAAATTCAAACTGCTCAATTTGTCGTGTCGATCGGTCCTTTAAACTATCTTACTTGTTACAGTTTCTTGCGTAGTTTTGAGATCCGGAGAGGAGATATGGTTAACTTTTTGACACAATCTATGAATTTTTATTTTTTGTTTTAACTAGTTTTTAAATTTTCAAACCTTTCACTTTTATCAAATGGTCTTGTCTTCATGCGCCGAGTGTGGTGAAGCGCTGAGTTATCTGGGTGCTAATATCTTGCAGTGCGAGTCCTGTGACAGATCTTTCCATCGTCACTGTTTCCATATAACCTCAAATCCTGATCTTGCGACCTTTACTTGTCGTGCCTGCTCTTTTCAGTCCGCGGTTTTAGCCAACTCTCGTTAGTCCGGTGGCGTTTTTTTGGAATCCCCTTCTTCCACACAATTTGACTCTGCTTTTTGCTGGTACTTTGCCTTTTATCGAAACCTCAGACCGTAAGAGACAGGCATCTCCTTACGAGCTTTTCCCATCGAAGACGTCGAGAGTGGAATCCCAGAGTGACTTCTATGGTGCTGACCGATCGGCCGTCCTTCCCACTATTTTTCCCTCCAGTGCGGACCAAACCCACCTGTTAGATAGTATGGCATTTACCACGGGAGACAAATCACCAGCATGGTTTTCTGGCTTCGTGAATAATGAATTCACTGAATTTCGGAACGAGATCAGAGCCACCCAGACCTCCATTCTGACCAAAGTCAATCGTGTTGCCGACGAGGTGAAGAGCCTCAAGTCCGTGGTGGGTCTCAAGGATCGTTCCGAGCTCCTTATTTTGGGCCTACCGCAGGGGTTCCGGGGTTCGCTGGAGGATGCCGCCAGGATGCTTTTTGAGGCGATTGGCTGCCCAAACGCTGGTGGTCGCATAGTAGCCACCAGAAGATGGACTGCCACTCGTTCTCGTCCAAATCCTACCGATACTACGTCCACTTTCGTCGTGCATATCGACTCAACGGTGTTGCGTGATGTCATACTGGAGCGCTCGGGCAAGCTCGCTGGGAAGACGGCGAGGGACATTTTTAAGTGCGGTCACGGAAATCCCGTCTTCATCGGCCAGCTGTTACCGCAGCCGATCCACAATCTCTTTGCTAA
Organism: Phymastichus coffea; assembly: GCF_024137745.1. Classification (NCBI taxonomy): domain Eukaryota; kingdom Metazoa; phylum Arthropoda; class Insecta; order Hymenoptera; family Eulophidae; genus Phymastichus; species Phymastichus coffea. The sequence continues at coordinate 157,570 of NW_026707006.1, read as the reverse complement.
TGGCACTCGCGCGCAGTCGTGAGCTGGGTTTCGCGCGCCCTTTCGTCTCGGGTATGGTCGTCCATATGCGGGAGAACACACGTTCCACCCCGATCCCAATTACGTCGGAGAGTGACCTTGACACCTGCGCGCCGTTGCCTCCTGGTCAGCCTCCTGCCCAGGCCGCTCCGCGCTCTGGTGCCATGTCAGTGGCTGCCACTCCGATCGGCACTCGCAGACATGCACCACTCAACCTTAACTTCGCGCCCCAGGTTGTCAAATCGCGACCTACTGCCTCCATCCCAATAAACCCGGCTCCGCAACTTAGCAAAACAGACGGTTGTTTCAGCCCGACAGTGTCTGTCTTTCCGGCCCAGCTATCTCAAACCATCCCAACTTCATCTCCTCCAGTTTCTGGTCCATGATGCCAACTAATCCGGGACCATACCCCGCCCTCTGCTTCCTTCGTTGTCGGCCACATCAATATTAACAGACTAAATTCCCCCTGTCACTTTGCTCTTCTCGAAGCACAAGCCTTTCTACACATTTTGATGTCATAGCCATTACTGAAACTTTCCTCTCACCTGATATCTCTGACTCCCACCTCTCTCTCTCCGATTTCAATTTTTTCAGGCTTGACCGAATTGGAAATTAGGGTGGCGGTGTTGATCTGTACGTCAGTTCTCACCTTAAATTCAGTTTCCTTGCCACTTCAGATCCAGTTTTTGATAACACGCCTGAATTCATCCTAGGTGAAATAAAGTCCGACAACACAAAGCTTTTGATGGCGGTGGTATACAGACGTCCCTCTGCTTGCTCTCCCACACACTTTTTCAACTGCTTGGCCACTTACCTCCCTCTGTACGGAAATGTCATCATTACCGGTGACTTTAACGCGGACCTAGGTTCCAGCTTCCTGTCAGACGCTCGAGCTTTGAAATCTCTCGTTGACTTGCACAACCTCCACTTCGTATCCACTGCTCCCACACATCACTGTCTTGATACAAATCCCCCTTCCCATACTACTCTTGACCTCTTCATAGTGAAAGACCCAAATGCTATCCAGGCATTTGGAAAGTCTGGTACTCCTTTTATTGCTGGCCATGATTTCATCTCGCTCACCTATCGCTTCACTTCTAACAAGCATATCACCAGAGTCATTAGGTCCCGCGGTTTGAATCGGGTGGACGAAGCGGCCTTAAATGGGACCCTCAGCGGCCTTCTCTCGTGTCTGGTTGACAAATCTTCAACACGACTGCAGCACTCTTTTGACCCCTCGATCGAAGCCGACGTGCATTGCCTTGACAACTTGGTGCACTCTTTCACTGAAGTCCTCATAAAATCCTTTAACGAGGTAGCCCCTCTCAGGTGCATCAGGTTGTCTTCTAGGCGTCAACCCTGGGTGACTCCAAGCATTCTTGCTCTTATGAAAAAGCGTGACGCTGCCTATGAACTGGCACCCTCCTCCCGCTCGGGCAGTGACGTCGCTGGGTATCGAAGACTACGCAATGATGTCTCAAATGCCCTCGACTCTGCAAAAAATTCGTGCATTTCAGGCAGACTGTCTTCCGCAGCCACCAGCAAGGCCAGATGGAGAGAGTTACGAAACTTGGGAGTCACAAGGCGCGCTCTTCCATCCCTGTTTCAATTTTTTTCCCCAGCCGTACTAAACACCCACTTTGCCAACATAGTCAACTCGTCCCCTCCATTGACACGTGACTTTTTGGACGCCCTTTTAGCGAGTCCCTCAAACGCTCCTCACGTCCACTCCCCATTCAATTTTCGTGAGGTCACTTGCCGGGAGGTCATGGATGCACTAAACTCGTCCACATCCAGAACATTCGGTCCTGATGGTTTGTCTGTCAAGATGCTTAAACTCGTCTCCTCTTCTTGTCTCTCATCTCTCACGCATCTTGTCAACAAATCATTACTGTGCGGCGTCTTCCCGACCTCCTGGAAACGGTCTCTCATCGCCCCTCTTGCCAAAGTACCTTCGCCCGCTCTTTTATCGGACATCAGACCGATAGCAAGGTTATCTGAGGTATCAAAGGTGCTTGAGAGGCTCGTTTCATTTACAACTCTCGTCTTACCTGGACCGCCGCAAGCTGCGTGATCCACGGCAGGCGGGTTTCGTGCGGTTTCACAGCACCCAGACTGCTCTCCTGGGTGTCCTGGATGACGTCCGCAGGGCTATTGAGGAGCGTAAAATTACAATCCTCGTCCTTCTGGATTTCTCCAGGGCTTTCGACGTTATCCCCCATGGTCGTCTGATGGTCAAGCTCAGGGACCTATGCCTGTCTGACACTGTCTTGGGATGGTTCTTCAGCTATCTTCTTCTGCGCCATCTGCATCGCTCCAGTCGTTAGCTTAGCCCGTGTTCAGGACCTCATAAATAAAAGGTCCAAGCGTGAGTGTGTGTACCAAACGCACACACTCTCAGCCTGGCGCGGCGCACGGACATTTGCGAGAGCCAAACGGACGAGATCGGCTTAGCCGAGATTCTCCGTCACAAAATTCAAATCTTGAGTTGGTGCTTTAGCAGTAAATGGAGCACAGAGCCAAGCTTGAACGTAAACTTTTATAATAAATATGCATAGATCTCTACATTTTTTTTCATCAACCTTGTTATTGAGAAAAATTTGTTCTCGGAAAAGAAACATTTTCAAACAGTAAAGAACTTTTGACATAAATCGTGCATGATAGATTGCACCAGGTGGGTGAAAATCTACATCATATGGTAATTGTCCTCCAAGAAAAATGATCACGAGTTCTAAAAATTCTCACCTCTAATCAAGTCCTTATTCAGAAATTCTAAACAGAAATCTATAATTTTTTCCTTCACATCTTGAAGAGATTCACTAACGAAACTATCTTTGATACCTTCCTCATATTGTGTGTGATCGAAAGATTTCCACAAGTCACTAAAGTTTTTAAATATTTTCACTTTAGGACCAGTAGAGCTTTCAAACTTTATTTCAAAGGTACCATTATAGTAATTTCGTATACATGGTGTCTGCAAATTAACCAGAGCAGTTCTCTTCTAATTAATTTTTCCAATAAAATACATGCACCATTTTTGCAACCAGTGTTGCTAGATGTTGAATCACACCCGAGAGCTTCAAAGGTATCTACTAGAGACCAGTTTGTCAAAATATCAAATATTTCTTGAGATTGATTCTCTCCACTACCCGTAGAAAGTTTCGGCACGTCCAAAAGTTGATCTACTTCGCTACATGTGATCATAACAGCTAGTCTATCGGCAGTTTCGTTTCGTTCTAATCCTGGCAGAATTTTTCCCAATGAATGGTACTCGGCAGACCAAATAAAAAACATCTGGAGCCAGTTTTTTGATAGGTTCGTACCGTTGTTTGCGGAAAGTTTTACGATCTTCATGGATAGATATAGTATTCATCTTGAAATCACGCACATCGACACCGAATGCTTCAGCCACTGCCATTAACAAGTGCACTGCATCTCTCTTACTAACTTTACATTTGTCTAATGGCTGATTCCACCTCAAATCATGCAGGGCACCGGGTGACCGGTAACGAAACAACATCAAAATACTTGGATAATGTTCTAGGCCCAAAATAAGACGACCCCTATTTTTTCTTTTCCCCCCAAGATGCATAGGTGCATCAACAACGTACTTGAAAGATGCACTTTCAGAAAACAGACTAACAAAAAAAAATATCGTATTCAATTTCAATCGATTTGCGCATGCTTATTTATCATCGGAATCGAATAAATCTTTTTTTATACGATAGAGAAATACAGAGCCTTCAAATCTATGCATTAAAATAAATGCACTAATGCATTTCCGAGAAGATTATGCACTTTTTCCAAAAAAATGCATCTCATAAAAAACTCGATTTATTTAAAAAACCCCAGTTTTTTTTACGCTCATAATTTTTATGGAGATTCTTTGATACGCTACCTTCAATCTAGTATAGGTCCCATTTTCGGTTTCTACTTCGTTACTGAGAAAAAAAAAATTTTTCAACTAGAAAAATTTTTGTGTTGACAATCATGCACTCATACTCGCAAGCTTATGAATAAAGAAGTACAACAGCTTTTTATTGATTATATCACATTTTTTTATTGTTTGTCTTGTTTCTTTTTACGTTCTTTTTCTTTTTAGCCTTCTTGACATTCTTAGGTTTCTTAGACATTTTTCCAGCTTTAACCGAAACTTTCTTTGTTTTACGTTTCTTTTGATTTTTTTCTTTTTATTTTTTTCTATTTTTACCCAAGAGTGAACAGCAGTGCGAGCTATGAAAGATGTCGATTTACCTTCAGATATCACTGACTTCCACATATGACATCGTTGAATACCTTCGAATTTGTTTGACACCATTCGTTCTGCCATTTTCTGATTACGAAAGTTTTGAACCTCAAATGCTTCCATATAAATCAATTTAATCGACGTAGTGTACTTTTGAACATGTTCAACGAAGCACTTCGAATCTTGAATGGCTTCAAGTTCAGAACTACATAAATTATGCACTGTGGCATAGTGCTTCACCAAACCTCCTATATCATCAACAGCACCTTTACCATGTCCAGTCGCAGAAAATAACCATTTCTTAAATATTTTTGAATTTTTGAATTCGTGCATTTGAAAGCGGTTTTTAAATGACTCGCAGCTCCATCAGATACTATACTGATAGAATTGATTGAACCACCATTAATTTCCTACATTTCGCTAATAATTTCGATAATTTTTTGCATCCCTAGTAAAGCGTGGGAATAATCGTGCTTTAAGTCATCGCTTACTACCACAAAACTTTTTGTGACATTGCCTACATAGCAGACAGCAGTGAAGAGAGAGACTTGTTTATTTACCTAGTGATTGCCTTGAACTGGATTTTTTGAAATCACTGACCAGTTCTCAGCAAAATCTATATGTATTAGCAAATGTTGGAGATATAATTTTACTCTTTCTTTTTCATTTTTAATTGCTAACCGCTGTACTTCTTTGATTCGTAAATGTGATGTTACTGTAATTTCATGATTAGTAAATTCTTCTTTGAACGTAGCGACGGATACTGTTCTAGTTTCTAAGTTTCCTTTATTCCACAGCGCAAATGTTATATTATTATCATTCTCTGTTTCATCTATATGCAAAACGTCAAATGTGACACCCGCAGCACCTGGACACAACTCGCATTCTTGATAGTAACACGTTTCTTGAGGTGCTGGACATACTACAGAAGATAAAACTGTCGAACGTAAACGGCAAACGTCAACACTACTTTTACCAATAAAGTTTTTCAATGCAATTAAGTACAGCTCAAAGTTGGCACAATAAATACATAAGCTTACGTCATTCATTGGTTCGATTAGAACATGCTTTGGACGCATGGAATAGAACTTAGATTTGCTAATTTTTATACCCGGATTCTCTTCTTTCAAAGTGTGATATACTTCCTTTAAACTTCGGGTTAAAAAACGCTTGACTTTTTTAACTTTCGTGCCATTTTCTCTTACTGTTATAACATCTGCTTTATTAGGACTTTGTCTCGAACAATTGAAGTCATCATTCAAATAATATTGCACGACAATATCGCCTGTTTTTTTATCCATTGTACTGCTCTGGTTTAGTATAAATACCTGGATTAGAGATAATATAACAATAGCTATAAAAATAAAACACGCAAAAAAATTGAGCATTGATTGTTATTACATAACAAAAAATTTATATTTTTACCTTGATTTGAAACAATTTTTCTTGCCTTATCAATCATGTAAATAGTAACTTCAGGAAATAACGTCAAAATTTTGAACTTTGTTAACAAAGGAACGATAATTGTTAAGAGTTTGATCACCTCTGAAAAACATGAGCAATTACTGAAGGCCTTAGAGAAATTTTCTCTCAATTCTTGAGGGAAATAATCATTTAACTTTTTTACAGGCTCCTCAATAGGTACATCATAAATCTTTTGTAATTTACAATTTGTAGCTTCAGAGAATGATGATACAAGCTCTCTCTTTTTTTTCATAACATATTTTTCAACACTTGTATTTTTTATGTTTCCTTTCTTACGCAAAGGAGATACTGGATTTTCTAAATTAGCAATTATTTTATCATTAAATTCATCCATGAAAATTGAGGTGTCTATAAACTTGTCTTCTTCGTCATTCCCTTCCATTGAAATATTGTCATCTGACATTGTTTCTTCTTCTTTTTCTGCTTGTATTGCATCGCAAGCTTTAACGATACGTTTATAGCAGTTACTACACACACTGTCACTAGCTTTTATATCAGGATTTGTAAATTTTCCTTGTAAAAATACAGCATAGTCACCAATTTTTTGAAAATTCACTTTGTTGCTATTATACACCACTTTAGTATGTACTTTGAAATAATTGGGGAATTTTAATCTTTGCGTAGAATATGTTAACATAGCTGACATGTTGTCAAGCAGAAATTCAAACACGCACTGTCGCTACTTACTGAATAAATGATAAGACTATTTATAAGTATCATGGAATTTGTATACACAAACAGGACTACACACATAAAGGTCTATGACAACAGCTGACATCATAACAAGTCAATACTCGCCGATTATCATGTTATTTAAATGCTCGTGAGTGTGAATGCATGATTGTCAACACAAAAATTTTTCTAGTTGAAAAATTTTTTTTTTCTCAGTAACGAAGTAGAAACCGAAAAAGGGACCTATACTGGATTGAAGGTAGCGTATCAGAGAATCTCCATAAAAATTATGAGCGCAAAAAAAAAGTGGGGTTTTTTAAATAAATCGAGTTTTTTATGAGATGCACTTTTTTGGAAAAAGTGCATAATCTTCTCGGAAATGCATTAGTGCATTTATTTTAATGCATAGATTTGAAGGCTCTGTATTTCTCTATCGTATAAAAAAAGATTTATTCGATTCCGATGATAAATAAGCATGCGCAAATCGATTGAAATCGAATACGATATTTTTTTTTTGTTAGTCTGTTTTCTGAAAGTGCATCTTTCAAGTACGTTATTGATGCATCTATGCATCTTGGGGGGAAAAGAAAAAATAGGGGTCGTCTTATTTTGGGCCTAGAACATTATCCAAGTATTTTGATGTTGTTTCGTTACCAGTCACCCGGTGCCCTGCATGATTTGAGGTGGAATCAGCCTAATACAGTTACAAGATTTGCAGTCATCATCACTTCATAATCTCGTCGCTTTAGAGGCGCACTTTGGGAAAGTGGAAATTCGGATTGTCCGATAAACTTTTCTACCAATTCTGTAAAAAAAAATTTTGAATCAATTTTAAATCAAAAGTCAATTGGAAAAAAAATAAATTAATGTTAATTAGATTTGAAGAAAGATAAAATGTTTAAGAAATGAAGTAGAATTTAATAAGTTGAAATAGTTCACTTTGCCTCTATTAATAATAATTTGGTTTAACCATCTAATGAAAAATATATACCTTTGTATGCTATTTCAAGAAGGTTTTTTTTTGGCGATATTGCTGAAGGGTCGATGAACTTATCATTGCTAGCGTTGATCGAAGTGTTATCTGTTTTATCATTGGACTTTTTATCCTCTATTTCCATTGGCAAAGGTTCAATTTTACTTGCATCTATTAAACTAGAACTTAAATTGTCAGGTTTTAGAAGTTCTGAAAATAAATATATTATTTATTAGAATAATAATAATTGAGAGTGAAACCCGTAGAAAAAGACCTCATTTAAGCCTTTTGCAAGAAAGAAAGCATAATTACTTCTTTGATCAAATAGATACTACTTGTTGCTTTCATTTTTCATTATATTGGAGGCATTTGCATTAGCAATATCAAATAATTTATCAATGCCTTTTTGATATTCTTTGTCTTTCTGTACTTGAAGATCTGATTTACGTGCAGAGTTTTTTTGTATTTGTCTATGACGTTTACTCAGCTTCTAACTTATCAATACACTTATCCAATGTTTGTATGGGTATTAAATCTTTTTTCCAAATAATAATACACTCTTCAATAACTAACTTGGCGGCTTCGTGTAATGTACTCGACACTCTTCGAAGATTGTAAAATAAAACAGCTATAACTTGTCTGATTGTTGGTAAATTATCAGTCGCTACTATCTGATTGATAGTAAATCCAATAAGATCGATCTTCTCACGTAGATTATAAGCCATGATTGAAAATGTTATCAAATTTTTAGTAAAGACCACATGCTTCTATCTATCAATTGATAATATTCTGACATCTGCAGAAAGTGAAAGTAAAACTTCAATGAAGAAAATAAAATAGTTTTTGAAAATTTTTAATTAATTATTTATTCATTGAGTTGCTCTTGTATAATTAGCCATAATATCTATTTTAATGAGATTAAAATTTCCTGTTTAACAATTTTTCTTGGTTAAAATAACTAGTTCTACGTGTAAAGTTTCATTTTTTTCAAGGAAACTGACATTTGTATAAGTTACTAAAAACTTTCACAGAATAATTAAAGGACAACTCAGTCTTTGTAGTCAGCAAGATATTGTTTCTTTTATTCTTTTTCAAGGAAACAAAATCCTGGATAATAAGGTGCGCTAGTGAGATATATCAATTAGATTATGTTTCAGTGATGAAAAATGAATTGAAGTGTTTAAAAGTTTCAGAGTGATTTTCAGACACTATTGATTTTCATCAAAGTTGACACATTTGCTGCAAGATTCTGAAATCAGCTTTTAATGTATAGAGCTGAAATGTTGATCCAACATTCTATGATAAATATAGATGATAAGTAGAATGTAGAAAAAAGATTACACGTCAAAGTATTAAGTTTAAAAAGGATGTACACGAAGTAGAAAATACTCGTCAAAAGTGTTAGTAGATTTTTGTAAGATCGGGGTAAAGAGTTTTAGGATACTTCTATATTGAAGAACTTTAATCGCTAGAACTTATAATTTTTTAGTTTATATCATTGACACTGACTGGTCCCTTCAATGGATCATTGGATAAAATATTATGAATGATGATAAGAATATTAAAATTATAAAACATACCTAAAAATATTTCATCCAAATTAAACATCAGAGATAAACACAACAACCATCTACTAATCTTGATAGTTTGCATACTTAGATCAATTTATTAATTATGTTGATACACACAATGAAAGAGTAAGAGTACAGAAATATCTTTGAAAGACACTTTGAAAAACATAAAAAATATATTTATGAAATAATAATCACTTGAATTACATTTAATACAACGGTAGTCAATTCAATTAATCGATCCGTTCGCGATTCTGTTACTCGCGTGTTAGTTTGAACAATTAAGAGAAAGAGAAGGGGCGCGCGAGCATTTGAAATATTTACGCCTCAGCTGTTTTTCGCGACAATACCGCTAAATCATTATTGCACTGTGTTCGCCGTGTTTGTTTTACAAAATTTTGCTGGATCAATTTTGCGTGCGCGAGTGCAGTAACAAAAGCAGCTAGCAGCAGCAGATTAGCAGCAGCAAATTGCAACCGATAGGAGAGCGAGGTAGCGCAGCTGATTAATTGCAGGAGCATCGGCAGTTGATTGTCTTCATCAACAATTACGGCTGATCACCGTAATTGCACCGCAGGTTAGGTGCACCTCCTTTTTTTATTGAATGACAAAATACATTCGGTAGTATTTTGTCAACTGCGATATCGAATTTTTTTTGTATTCGCGTCGAACGTTAGTTTCGCGATAATTTTCAAATCTACTTTCTCTCTCTCTCTCTCTCTCTCTCACCGAATAGTAATAATTCATTGTAAATCCTATTCACGTGGCGTTAGTCTTTCGGCCCATTAAAGACTGTAGTTTTTACTAATTAAAGTTAGTTGATTTTATTCGCCGATTACGTCATTTCATTTCCTATTAGTTTGAGCGATTTAGAAAGGCTTAGGTTTTAATCCGATTTCATTTAGGGGATTAAGCGGATTAGGCATAAAGCTACTCACACCCAAGATACATCGAGTGTCACAAGTCAAGTGACTTAAGGTGAGTTCAACTGAGCTAGAAAGAAGACTCTTAAACGAAATCATTTGACGTAAAGCCGGATACACGTACAATTATACGTGTTTAACGAAGCGGCGGTTAGCTATGCCTCGTAAGAGTTTGTGCTTAAATAAATTTTCCATTTTGTTAGATGACCTCCCCCGTTACAATAAATGCATAGACTTATGAGCTTATGAGTTTCATCATTATTTCAAAGTAAAGTTATTTCCTAATCATGTCATGACTATGACTTTTGATCAACACACATTCAGTTACAATTGTCTTGTAAAAGATTTTTCAATATAACACATTGGAGATTAAATATTGTTTACAATTTTTCTCAAACCATAACCATTAATCGTAGAGAGACAAGTGACATGACTCGATGATAGAAACCTTTTCCAGTCGAGAAATGAATAAACGAACAATGATGGTCTTGAACTCCGAACAGTACGAACTGTCACAGTGGTGAGATTCAGCGCCCCTATCGGTCAAACTCATAAGTCACAAGTCAGGTTTTAAGGCCGCTTCGCCAAGTAAATACCATTATATTTATGGATATGTCATATAATAATAAGAGACTATTTAATAGCTCGCATGTTCACAAGAATACATGTTCTCGAGAAAAATAACTATTTTTTCTTGCTGAATAGCCAGGTTGTAAACAAATTATCTGCTTTTTCCGGTGGATGTTTGAATTTTTCCGACGGTTATGGCTTGTAACTTTGATTTATCGCGTAGCTAGCAGAAAACGAATAATACCACTCGATTCAGTGACTCGAAATACATGGAAACATATATTATTGAAAAAAAAATTGATCGTTTTCTGCCGTCATAAATTTGAAAATTCTCTTTTTTTCGCAAATTTTTGGAATTTTTCGAGAAATATCGCTAATAACTTTTGTTTATCGCTACCTAGAGAAAATCTACAGACACCATTCGATTCTGCAGCTCAAAATATACCAAAATACATGTTAATGAAAAAGGATTATGGATTCTTTCAATTTTGTCAGATAATGATCTGCATTTTTGACTGATTTTCCAAGTTTTTAAACGATTTAGGCTTATAACTGGTGATTATTATAATTATCGCTCAGCTGGTCAAAAATTAATGGCACCATTCGATTCAGCGGCTGAAAATACATGAAAAAATATACTGCTGATAACGAAATTCATTAATTACGGCCATTAAAGGTCAGCTAAAACTCCTTTTTTTACTCATTTTTCGGATTTTTCGAATATTTTTGCCTATAACTTTTTTTGATCGCTAGCTAGACAAAAAACTGACACGGTCATTCGTTTGAGCGACTCAAAATACATAACAAAATATTGTTTTAAAAATGAAAATCTGAAATTTAGACTAGCTTTTGTGAGGACGAACAAACTTACTCATTTTTCCCATTTAAAATACATATGTAATCTTAAGGGGCTTTGAGGCACGGGTTAAATCAATGTTTAAGTTATAAAATATTCTTCCGCAGAGTTTTTATAGGTAATAGAAGAGATTTTTGCCCGGAGAGGGTCACCGAAGAAAAAAAAAATTAATTTCCACTCTAGTATCCACACCATCAAGTCAGAAGCAATCCACGATATTAAGTCAGGAGTAGTCCGTACCATCAAGTCAGGAGCAGTATATACCATCAACGCATCAGAAAAATCCAGTATCAATCCAGTTGTTTGATCAGAATTCGTTAAATGATCTTGTTAGAAAAATGGGGCTTCCAAAAGATTCGGCTGAATTTCTTGCTGGGGAATTAAAGAATTGAGGGATGACGGTTCCGGGAACTATATCTTCTATTTACAGAAATAGAGATCAAAATTTTATAAAGTATTTTGAAAAGAATAGTTCATTAGTATACTATATAGATGTCTGCGGTTTGATGAACGAATTAAAAAAAAAGTTTATAAGCCAGAAGAATGGAGGCTATTTTTAGACTCATCAAAACATAGCCTCAAGGTGGTACTGCTACACAATGGAAATAAATACGCTAGTATTCCCATTGCTCACTCATTATCACTGAAAGAAAACTATGAAAATATCGAATACGTTCTACAGAAAATCAAAAATACTGAGCACGAATGGCAACTTTGCAGCGATTTAAAAATAATATCAATCATTTTGGGGCAGCAAGCAGGGTATACCAATTTTCCCTGTTTTATGTGCTTATGGGACAGCCGTGACCGAAAGAACCATTACAAAAAGAAACAATGTCCGACAAGAGAGATACTTAATTCAGGAAGTCACAATGTGGTACAGCAACCTTTGATCGACCGTTCAAAAATACTACTTCATCCACTACATATTAAACTTGGTTTATTGAATCAGTTCGTTAAGACTTTGGATAAAAATGGAAAATGTTTCCAATATCTAAAGAATTATTTTCCAAAATTGAGTGATGCAAAAGTAAAATAAGGCATATTCGACGGGCCTTAAATCCGAAAAATGTTGGCGGATGAAAATTTTATAACGACTATGACAGATATGGAAAAAGCGGCGTGGTTAAGTTTTCGTAACATTGCTCTAAACTTCCGGGGTAACCCAGAAAGTCCAACATATGAAGCAAATGTTGCAGAAATGTTAACAAGCTATGAACGCTTAGGATGCTTAATGAGCGTGAAAGTCCATTTTATGGATTTTCACTTCACAAGTACTTTCCTGAAAACTTGGGTAATTACAGCGAGGAACAAGGTGAATGCTTTCATCAGGATTGAAAATTGTTTGAAAAAAGGTACCAAGGTAGATGTGACGTGAATATGATGGCAGGCTATTGCTAGATGATAAAAAGGGATGTAGATACCGATAACACTAGTTTGAAAAGAATCCGCAATCTATTGCATAGATCATTCGAAACAAAAGAGTACATTACAAACGTAAAAAAGAATGAACATAGGAAACTTCTTTAATATCAGCAGATTTAATTTATATATACGGCTCACTTTAATGGAAAATACGATGTAAGTAAATTGTCTCCGCTATATATATATGTATATACATATGTATGTGCGTTTTTTATCTACAACATTTTCTCGTATTTCGTGCATTTTACGTTTTTTACTAAGAAAGGATGGATCTTGGACCAAAGTTGACATCGGTGTGCCTGGGCAATATATATATAACGTGCACATGTATATATATATATATGTATATATACATGTATATGCACACCGAAATTTAGCAACTAAACTTATAACCTGTTATTTGTACGATTTTCCGTTATTTGGTTATTTTATTCATTTTACGTTTTTAAGAAGAGGACATGGGCCATGAGTCGAATTGGAATGTATATTCGTCTTCAGTGACTCAAGTTATATAGAGAAAGCTTCTATCAGATGGAAAATTCGAGTTTTAAACTTGGTAAATAGCATAAAAATCATGAAAAAAAGGCGATTTTTTCGACTTATTTTAGCATTTAAAAAAAATTAAGGGTGATGGCTTTAATGTAACTGCAGATTCGTTTTCAGCAGGTCAAAATACAAGAAAAAAATGCATTTCCAATACAAAATTATTCCGTAAACTTAGTAAATATCGATAAATTGTAAAAAATGCCCATTTCTCGGTTGTACTGATCAATATCTGCTATTAAAAAAAAAATGAAGGGTGATGGAGCGATTCTGGCTGCAGATTCGTTTTCAACGAGCAAAAATACATAGGAATATATGTGCCGCGTGTCTGGGTCAGAAACTTTGCTTTTTTTGTGTGTCGGTGTAATATTTGAATAATAATTGATTTTCGTATTTTTTCAAAATCTTATAATGTAAATATAAAATCGTTTAATTAAAATTAATAAATTATTATAATGTTGTCATTATATACGGAATTAAAGCTTTCGATTCATATGCTCTTATTTGTTTAAATAAATTATTAACTGTTTATTTATTGATAACAATAATAATTAAGTTCTTATCAAAGAAACGAATTTTTACTCATGTTTATAAGATAGTTATTTAAGGTAGTCATTTTAAGATAGTGAATAGATTTCAGAATATCCACTTTATTACAATAATTAACATTTACAAAGTTATAAACAAATTAAGTTTGCACATTAAAATTCAATACGGATGTGTGAAAAAGGGAGAGGACGACGAGGAAAAGAGAGTGCACGCACACATTCCCGAACACGTGTTGTCGGCTGGAAAGAAAAACACAAAAACTTGACTAAGAAATACAACGGAAATGCATATTAGCGGTATATGCAGATCCGTTGCACTCCCAGACATTGGTTAACACGTAGGAGCGAGGGCGGCTATCTGGAAAAGCGATATAGACTAAGCGAGATCGCACGAGACAGACTGGACGAGAGTAAGGGAAACAGACTAAGCGAGAGCGAGCTAGACAGACTAAACAAGAGCGAGTGAACTAGAATAAATACCATACTAATTCAAACGCAAATGCGATGATAAGGGCGCTACGAAGCTAAAATCGACATACAATTATTATATCATTGCAAAATATTTAGCGATGCGATTTAGAACATGGGAACATACTAAAATAAAAATTAGAAAACACTTGTATGCGGCCACAATAATCCCTCAAGAGTATTAATAAGCGGCAAACAACCTGACAAATTAAATTAATAATTGATTGATGAAATTTGAATCTTTGATGAAATTTGCCGGTGACATCACGACCAATAAGCGAATTAGAATAAATTTGATTTCCTTCCGTACCGAAAAAAAATAGAAGTAGGGGTAAATCTTTCTGATCAATCAATGCTGAACGACTTAGTGGGGAGTGACAGAGGGTAAGTAGCGATGAAGTAGGAGATAAAACGAGGGCGCTGTTACTTCTCCAATTTACATATTGACCACTGACGAAATATTCAGAGGGCGTTACCGATATCCGAATTAGCATAATAATAGGATTTCTTCTCGGAAAGAGGAGAGGAAAAATGATCTTTGACCGCGAAAAGTCGTTTCTTGCCCATTTTGTCACTGATCGCTATCGCTGTAGGAAGCAAATACGAGAGTCGCTCAGAAATATTTCGAGTTTGCGGAGTTTCTTCAGTCGTAATCTGTAAGTAGGCAAAGTGTCAATCACTAATACTAGTTGCGAAGTGCGGTGCGTTATTTCTCGTGCGAATAATCCCGTCGCAACGCGTGGATCCGTCAACGCCGGGAATATAGTGGTCCGATTGAGTCGCGCTGACCATCGCTCTCCCAGGGCGCCGAAGGTTGGCATAGCCCACTGTCTTTCACTCCTTCGCTTTCGAAGATACTTTGGAGATCCGAAAGTCAAGTTTGCTACGACATCCCTGAGAGATATTTAGGTACAGTGTGAATTACAATTACGAATTCGGAGATCGAGCATATTAGACCGTCGTAGATTTGATTTGCTGTAACGTGTGGATTTGCTTCCGCGGTGCACTAAATCGCGTCAAGACGCGCTGACCATCCGCCATTCTGACCGTAGCTGTACTTTAGCCGCACAATAAAGGAAAGTAAAGTGTGACCGATTTTCATTAATTTACGCCTCGTTAACCATTCCTTCCCTGCACGCTGATATTATTTTCAGTCGCGGATGGTCGATAGCGAAGATTCTTTGGTTCGCATTTCTGGTTCCCAAACATTAGGTAACTTACGCACGAATACGTCATATCCTGAGCTGCCGGTCCTTCAAGGACGTGAGAGGATGAATAAATCAACGATTGTTGGGGACCATCGGCCTGATAAGAGGAAATCGTTGTGACGACGTCAATCTGCCCACTCTGCACAGTCGCACCGTGGGCAAACCGAATTACGCCGCGATTTTCAGATCCTACTTCCGACGATGGCGCCCTTATTCTTAGTCGGGGGAAAACGGGCCACTTAGGCTTGGTGGCGAAAGTACTCACAGTACGCGGCTGAGATCCCCTGAAGTTCCCCGCTACAAATTAAAAAAATGAAAAAAATATGTTTGTAAGTTTTCAAAATTCAAGCTTTGAGGAAGTGGTACTCAAAAATACCCGAAAGGTCGGGATTAGGACAAGTCAATCCTTGTTTTGGGTACCATAAGGAACATTTTCCACCTAATAGCGAGCCCTTTGGCGGTGAACACCGGAGACCTTCCCTTGTAAGTGCTCATAGATAGGACTGTTACAAGATATGGTATTATTCATTCAAAATAGATATTCGCGGAGGTATTAGTCAATGCTGCAATAGATTTTCAAAGGCAAATAATAAATATATATATTTTATTTATAACTTATGTTAAATTTTGGTTTACATTTCCTACTTCACTATTTGTGTGTCGTGTCCAGTTTTTGTAGTTGCTAATGTAAGTGTTTTGTGTGTGTATGTACATGTGTGCGTGTCTTTTATGTGTATGTGTGCGTATATAGGTGTGTCTGCAAATCTTGTGTCTTCTGCGTCTTCTGTCTTCTGCGCCTGCCTGTTCAGCCTTTCTTCCCATTTTTCAATTGCTTAATATTCTCTCTCACTCTCTCTCTCTCTCTCTCTCTCTCTCTCTCTCTCTCCGAGATCTGCCTTTTCCACTCTTCTATTTTTCTCTTTCTTGCTTATTTTCCTTTCGACTTCTTCCTTTGCTACTTTCTTTTGCCTTTCTTTTGCTTTTGCTCTCTTTCTTGCTCATAATCTCACCTGTCTTTCCCCTTATTAGGGCTTCGACACATTTTTCTCATTTCCTATTGCTCCCTCTGTCATTCATTTCCTCAGCCTCACTTTTTTTCCTTTGTGACGAGAGCAGGCCGTGTGCCGGTCTCTCGTCTGCGTTCTCCCTCCTCCACTCGCCAAAGCGTGTTGGCCAACGTTAGGCGCATTAAAGTATGCGCCTAACATTTGGTCTTTTTGTTTCAGCGCCAAGGACGGGCCAGCGCAGTTGAGCGCAAGAAAAAGTTGAAGAGCGCGGAGAGAGAGTGAGAAAGAGAGAGAGAGAGAGAGTATTAGGCCCATGCAGGGATTGACAGGCGCGCAACGCGTGACCGATAAGCGGCACGTCGCGTGCCGCCTAACTAATAGGTCAAGGTAGGGAGAGGAGCGAGCGCCGCTGAGCGGCTGCAAGACGAGCGCAAGAATTAGTGCGTGAGAGAGTCGAAGCCTAGTCCTACTAGAGTGCAGTAGTCCTACAGAGAGTGCAGTTTGGGATAGCTGGAAGATCAACCCTACCGGCAACGGCTTTGTCCGCGACTGCAGCCGACCCACCTGCTAGGAGAGTCAACGTCGCCTGCGGATACCTGGATCAGCGATAGCAGCCAGCAGCTACCAGCGATCTGATCAGCGACGACGCCCGGTACTTCTTGCGGCAGCGTATCGCTCAGAATTCCCGACGTTGCGAGGAACAGGAGATAAAAGGTCAAGCCTTCCTTTTCTTCTTTCTCTCTACACTCTCTCTCTGGTGATGCGACGGCCGGTGCGCGTTGAAAGAGATAGCCTGGCACTCACGTGCCGGCTATCTGAAGGTTCGCGGTAATTTTAATTTATAGTGATGTAAGTTGCGACTGGTGAATTGTCCAGGCGCCCACGTGCCGGGCAATTTATCCGGTATTAGTTCGCGTAGTTTTTAAGTAAGTTTGTAATAGGTTAAGTACGCGATTATGTATTAGGATGAAATGCGAAATGTTCATTTGTGATTATCTTAAGTAGTTTATTGTTCTATTTGTAGTTTGTTGGTCGGTAATTTATATTATGTTATGCGCGCGTATGTTTAGTGTGAATAATTATTAATAATAATAGGTTGTAAGTGAGATTTGATTCCTGTCTTTCTATAATTCATTTATCAGCCTCTCCTCGTTTTCTCCCTCAATTGCCTTGAGCGAAAGTGCCTCACTTACCCCGCAAAGAATTGGTAACAAAGGATCGAGGCTTGTTACATGGCATTCCTTGTGAGTTTGGCAATTGAGAGACAAATGAGAGAAATAGTTTGATAATGAAATTTAGAAATAACGGTTAACTGATTTTCTTTGTGTACTAAAGGCAAAAGAGTACGCGTAAAAGAATTTCGAGTTTTCGGTATTTTGAATTCTTTGTTAGTGCTTGCCAGTGACCTTTCTTAGTAGCGGTGTCGGATGACAACGGTGCGTCATTGAGTCGCTTTGACGCTAGATGACTGCGTTCTTTCCTCGCTTTAGTTTTTCTTTGTTTTAAGAATTTTACTAAACTGCCTATTCAAAAATTACGGTAAGTAAATTTTGATAAATTATAATTTCTTTCCTTAGACGTAAGCAAGGCAATTTCTTGCCGGCTTATAGCTTGGAAAGAAATAAGTTAGTAAGGTATCAGGTTACACGGACCGGTCGAAACTTGCTTAGCCCCATAAGCTCGCGTCGTAGTCAAGTTACGGATTTTCACTTTTAGAAATAACAATGTCGCTAGCGTGTAGAGATAAAATAGTGAACGGTGAAATTGCCGTGGCTATTGCCGATAAGCAACAGCCACAGGCAAGAAACCAGCCTGCGAACGAAGCCGCGCCTGCTCGTCTGAGCGCGCAGGCTTCGTTGTCCCCGGCTGCAGGTGTAGCCCCTAGTCTGGTCTTGCAGCAGCGCAATCAGGGAGGTAGCAACTTAAATAGGTCATTCACGGGGGCTTGCCTCAATTGTAACGCGGTGGGACATAGGAGGGCGCAATGCCCGATAGCTCAGGTTAATCCGCGGATAGTTTGTTATAAATGCCGATAACCTGGGCATTACGCTAATAACTGTCCAACGCGAACTTCAGAGCCGACATTATATTGTCAGGTTTGTGGAACAATCGGCTACGTTTATAGAGATTGCCCCACTTGTAATCAAGTGAAGCAGGGAAACCTCAGCGCGGGAGCCGTCGACCGCTCGACGACTCCTGCCTAAGATGGATTGAGCGGGCCATTGAGGTAGAGAAAGTACTTCGCGCAAAGAGCGAAGACATCGTAGAAGAAAGGAATAGAGTTGAGGCAAAATGGGAAGGCGAAAACAAGGCAGAAACTGCCAGTTCTGCGCCTCCTTTCGTGAATTTGGTAAAAGAGGAAGGCGAGAACAAGGCAGGAACTGCCAGTTCTGCGCCACCTCTCTTAGACGAGGTAATAGGAGAATATTTGAAAGTCAAGGCTAAGGTCAAGCGTGCAGTATTTGTAGAATATGAGGATTCGGAAAAAGGGAGTAAGGAAATCGTTGAGTTTAAAAATGTGTTTAAAGGCGAGTTTAGTCGTTCGACATTGAAAAAAGTTCAGGCGCAGAGTGACGAGGGCGTAAGTTTCCCTAGTAGGATCAGCAATGAACCCGAAGAGGCAAATAAACGTGATTCGTTACAGCAGGACGCGGAAAGTCTTCAAAAAGGTCGACACACTATCTCGCGGAAAACTTTGCTCGATAAGGATATGCATGATCCGATAGGGTTTAATAAATTTTGCGCGATAGTTAGCTCGCCTGAGAAGTACCCAGTGAGGCAAAATGAGTTGCCATCGTTGCGCACGAACACGAATGAGGCAGGTTCGAGTATTTCGCCCACGGTTGGGCAGGCTTCGGAAAAGGCCGTTGCTTTAGAAAATCAGGCTGAACCTGTGAAAGAATCTGTTGGTAAGGAAACGAGCTCAGGCGCTGCGCTCCCGTCGGAGCGGGCTGCGACAAAGGTCATGGTCACGCGAGCGCGGCGCGCGGTCGCGCGGCGCGTTTCAATCTATCCGCGTGTAATTTTGAGAGGCCATAGAAGTGGGCTTGTTGATAGCAGGGTTTTGTTGTTTGGACGTTCGGTCGTCGGTGCCGACACACCTTCCGTTTTAGTGAGGGGAGTGTCTGAGTGGAACTCAGAAATCCCGAAGAAAACGGCAGATGAATCAGATGCAGCGTTAGTCGCAGTAGTAGAGAATAGGTTCTTTATTAAGGTCGACATAGGCGGGCAAGTCTATACAACGCTACTAGATTCAGGTGCTCAGGTATCGGTAGTAGGACCGAATCTTGGTTTACGTTTCAAGGACCGGTTAAAGCCGCCTACGATTTTTGTACAGGGCATCTCAGGCGAGAAGCCGCAAACGTGGGGCGACTTGAGGTTAAGTATTGAAATTGGCTGTAGGACGAATTGGTTAATTGCGACGGTAGTATCTACGCTTAAGCACGACTTGAATTTAGGAGCCGACTTTTGGATAGCGTGGAATATAAATATTAGCTACGGTAATCGCGCTTGGCGGGCAGGTGACCAAGGCGATTAGTATTCGTTAGCAGAGCAGAATAGTAACGAGATAGTTGTTTTTGCGGAATGCGCAGGTTTAAGCAGCTACGAGGAGGCTCAACGAGAGACAATCTTGACGCTCGTTCGCCGGATTGTCCCGGAGCCTGGTGAATCTCCGGCGGTTACAAAAGTTATCGAGCACGTCATAGATGTAGGCGATGCGCGCCCGATAAAGACGCCGATACGCCGAATGTCGCCTCCTATATTAGCATTTACGCAGGAAGAAACCATGCGGCTATGGAAGGCGAAAATAATTAGGCCATCGAACAGTCAGTGGAGTAGTGCGCCGGTAATCGTACATAAACAGCACGGCGGCTATAGGTTCTGTCTCGATTTTAGACCAGTAAATAAGGTGACAAAAGTAGACGCGTATCCGATGCCTAGCATTGACGCTATCTTAGACAGGTAGCGCGGAGCAGTCAACCTGTCGAAAATAGATCTGCGAGCGGCGTTTGGGCAAATTCCGCTTTCAGAGAATAGCAAACAATATACGGCGTTCGCGCTCCCAGGTCTTGGTTTATCGGAGATTGAGCGAATGCCATTTGGTTTGGTAAATGCGCCGGCTACTTTCACGTGCCTCATGGACGCACTCTTCGGTCCAGAGTATGAGCCGCACTTTTTCCGGTATCTTGACGATCTGCAAGTAGTTAGCGCAGATTTTAACAGCCACGTGATTTGGCTAGAGAAAGTTTTGAAGCGTTTAGTAAGCGTTGGCTTAGAAATCAACTTAGAAAAGTCTGATTTCTTCTGTACCGAGGTAACTTACTTAGGGTACAGGTTAGATAGCGAGGGTCTGCGTCCGGACGACGACAAGGTGAAGCCGATAGTAGATTATCCTGCGCCGAATAACGTAGCTCTATTACGCCGATTCCTAGGTATGGTAGGGTGGTATGCGCGTTTTATCGAACACGAGAGTGAGATAAAGGTCCCGTTGACCAAAGTCATCCGAAAGGACCAGCCATGGGAATGGAAGGAGGTACAGCAAGTTGCATTTGAGAGGTTAAAGCGCGCATTAACGGAGGCGCCGGTACACGCGCGCCCTGATTTTACGCGCCCCTTTTACTTGCACTGCGATGGCTCTTCCTTAGCGGTTGGCGCGTGTTTGGTCCAGGTATTCGACGACGGCGAGCATCCCATATGCTACGCCAGTCGGATGCTGAATGCGCACGAGCGAAATTACACGGTGAGCGAAATCGAGTTTTTGGCAGTACTTTTTGCGGTAAAAAAGTTTAGGCCTTATATAGAAGGCTCACACTTTGTCATCGTTACGGATCATAGTGCGCTCACTAGGATTCTTAATAAACGCGAACTTACGGGTCGATTGGAAAGATGGGTACTAGAATTTCAGCAGTTAGATTGTGAAATAGTACATAGAAAGGAAGCGCTACACCATGTGCCGGACGCACTTTCGCGAGAATTTGAGGGCGAACTCGAGATTTGCGCATTTGATAAGATACAGGATGCTTGGTATCTACAACGCGTGAAAGACGTTCTTCAAAGACCGAAGAAATTCGAGAATTGGAGAGTAGAGAATAACGTCCTGTATCGGTTCATGCGCGATCACCTGCTCGATCCGATAACTAATCGCGAGGAATGTCGGCGCATGGTGGTGCCGCTGGAGTACCGAGAAAGGGTGTTAAGAGACGCTCATTGCGAGCCATTTGCTGGACATTTCGGCCGTGAAAAGACTTACGATCGGATTGTTCGTAAGTATTACTGCCCAGGAGTGTGGTATGATGTGAGGACGTTCGTAGATGAGTGCTCTCAATGTCAAAAGTACAAGGTAGTCCAGCAGGCACCCCAAGGTCTAATGGGTAAGCGCGTGGTAGAAAGACCATGGGCCGTAGTAGCGACTGACGTCGTAGAGCTGCCCCGTAGCAAAAATAGGTTTAAATACCTGGTGGTTTTTCAAGACTTATTTACTAAGTGGGTCTAGCTGAAACCACTGCGATCGGCGGACGGTCCTGCTCTTGTTGCCTCGCTTGAGGAGTTGATCCTGTTCAGGTGGAAAACTCCGGAATATATCGTTAGTGATAATGCGAAGGCATATAGGAGCAAAGTATTTCAAGACAGGTTGCGAGAATATGGTATCGAACATATATTTTGTCCTGCGTATCATCAGCAAAGTGACCCGGTTGAGCGCGTAAATCGTACGCTAAAGACGATGATAGCGATGTTTGTAGATGCCGATACAGGAGCTGGGATAGGTACTTGCATGAACTTCGTCATGCTATCAATACGGCGACACAGGCGTCTACAAAAGTATCGCCGGCGTTTCTGAACTTTGGTAGAGATCGGCGTCCGGTAAAGAGTTTAAGGCGCGAGATCGAGGCAAAGGCCCCTATTGTTAAGATAGATACGAAGACGTGGGAAGATAGGCTATCACGTTTAAATGCATTACGCGACTTGATAGCTAGGCACATTGATGAAGCTCAGGAAAAGCAAAAGAAACACTACGATAAGGGTAGGCGTCAGATCCTTTTTCAGGTAGGTGATTTGGTTTTGCGCAAAGTGCATATGCTTTCGAGCGCAGCGGATGGTAAAAACGCGAAACTTGATCCGAAATTTGACGGACCTTTTGAAATTATTTCAGTAATTTCGCCCGAGATCTACGAGCTAACGACGAACAGTAAGCATCGTACAGCTAGGGTACACGTCTCGGAAATTAAGCGATATATACCACCGCGTAAGGTAAATAAATAGTGTGCGAAATAGGACAGGTGTAATAACTGAATTGTTCTGTTTTGAGGTACAAGAGGTTCATCGACGTCGGGTGATGATGGCTGAAACCGAGGAGTCGGGCCGCATCGCTCAAGTCGCCGAGGCTCAAACACCTACAGGCGACGTGACCGCATCGGTGAACTCGGTGGGAATTGCTGAGGCTATGGAGGTAGACCGAGCGTCGGAGTCTGCCGCCCGGTTTTCAGGCCTTGGGCAGGCGGCCTCCTTTGACGTCGAGGTTGCCTCCTGTGTTTCACAGTTGACACGGGCGTCGGTTGGCGGGGACAGTGACGGGCAGGCGAAGGGATTTCCTTTGCTGCCGCCTTTGCCTTCGCCCCCGACGCCGTTCGTGAGCGACCGGCGAGGGGTCCGTTTGCTAACGGGAAATCGCCGTGCGGGTTCGATAATTCGTCTGGCTGCGCCCACGCGTACATGGGACGAGGCGGTACGTCGCAGCGCAGCGTTTCGGCTCACGACGCTTTGCATACGCGAAGCATCCGAGAAGTCGAGAGTTATCGCCGCAAAAGAGGGAATTGTCTTCTCGCAGGCGGGCACGAGTAGCCAAGGCGAGAAATCGCCGGGCTCTCGAGCTGCCGCGGGAAGATATCTCGCGGGTAGGGCGGCAAATCGGAACCGTACCACGAGGGCTTGTATTGGAAGGGGAAGCTGGAGTCCCACAAAGCGAGGCGTCACCAACGATATACTGGAGGTGGTGCTAAGCTCGAGCGACTCCGAGGATGAGGCGATGCCGGTGCAGGAGCTGCCTCGAGTGGCTCCACAACCACACGTCCATCCTAATCTCCCTTTCAAACCGCTTACAGAGGCTAGACCCCGCGTACCAATTCGTCCGCAGGGGTGGGCCCGCGCAATTCTACCCAGCGGGGTATATGGAGGACGAGAGAAGGAAGAAGGCCGAGGCTCGCCAGAACGCGGGTAGGAGGAAGCGCACGATGCGTTTCAATCTATCCGCGTGTAATTTTGAAAGGCCATCCGCCGGTTCGACGCCAACTCTACCCGAGATGGCGGAGGGAGCCGTTGCTGAGGCAACAGGCGCCCTCCAGCCACCGGTTTCATTGGCTGTTGGCAAAGGGAGAGCCTCGGGAGTTAGTACGAGCACAGTCACCGAGAAGACAGGAGAGGCAGGCACAAGGATGGAAATGGTGGTGCCGCCGACCCCACGAAGAGTGGAGCCGGTTGTGCCGGAGCGACCAACCCTTAGGAAGGTACGAACTGTCCCGACTCCTCAGGTAGCGAGCCCGGCCTCGTCCTCTGCGTCGCCGTGTTAGGTCGACGAAACAGGGTTTCGGTTGGTAATAGGTAGCTTCCTGCTAAACCTGGCTCCGGTCCTCTGGGATGAGGAATTGGACGTGCCCTCGTTCCGCTGCTTCAATTGCAGAACGGGGTCACATCCCAGGTCGGCCTGCAGGAACCCGCCTCTCTTGCGTCCGGTCTGTAGAAGCTGTGGGCGACTCGATGTCCGTGTGCAAGACTGTCCGCGTTGCCGCGACGTCTTCATGGCAGACCAGGCGCGCGCTTGATCGGTGGAGGAGGTAAGGGTTCGGGCTCGCCCGGGCGAACCAGTAGAGCTTCCGGCGACGCAGGCAAAGACTGTAGAGCCGGAGCTCCAAGTTTCTAGGTCAATGCCCGAGGTAGCCAGCCCTGAATCCTCCGTCGGGGAGCCCAAGGCGAAAAAGCCCAGGCACCGATATGGCAAGCGTTTTCGCGCTAAGCTCGCGCGTAGGTCACAGGCGCTTGCGACAGAGGGAGCCGGGATTGAAGTCGGTTCGGCTGAAAATACGGGGATGGAAGTCGCGCCGCGGACGGAGCAGGCGTCGGTTCCCGCGGGTGAGCCGAGCGATCGGAGTGCCGAGGTAATTGGGTCCGAGGCGACTGATGATGCCAGCCAAAGACTCTCCGGGGCAAGTGCCTCGTTTCCTTCGGCGGAGGAGCTTCGAACGCTCAGGCTCCGGTATTTGGAGTCGTTGGAGCGGCAGTACATGGTAAGATTCTTGGTCAAATTGAGTACTGAGATAGTCGCGATCTTGGCGCAGTGGATTAGTCGGCTTGCTATGACGAAAGGTTATGCATATCACTCGGATTGGACTATTGGATTTGTTAGATTTTGCTCTTAGTTGATCTGGTTGTTACCAACTTAGAATTAATTATGATTCAAGCTAAGTTTAAGATATTATTATATAATTTTGCGTCTATCGTTGGTTGCCACTGCCGGTCGACAGGGAGATAGAGAGGAAAAAAACGGAGTCAGGCCGTTCGCGGGTGCGAACTTTGGCCTTGCAAGGGGGTGTGACGAGAGCAGGCCGTGTGCCGGTCTCTCGTCTGCGTTCTCCCTCCTCCACTCGGCAAGGCGTGTTGGTCAACGTTAGGCGCATTAAAGTATGCGCCTAACGTTGACCAACACGCTTTTTGTTTCAGCGCCAGGGACGGGCCAGCGCAGTTGAGCGCAAGAAAAAGTTGAAGAGCGCGGCGAGAGAGTGAGAAAGAGAGAGAGAGAGAGAGAGAGAGAGTATTAGGCCCATGCAGGGATTGGCAGGCGCGCAACGCGTGACCGATAAGCGGCGCGTCGCGTGCCGCCTAACTAATAGGTCAAGGTAGGGGAGGAGCGAGCGCCGCTGAGCGGCTGCAAGACGAGCGCAAGAATTAGTACGTGAGAGAGTCGAAGCCTAGTCCTACTAGAGTGAGGGAGTCGAAGCCCAGTCCTGCTGGAGTGCAGTAGTCCTACAGAGAGTGCAGTTTGGGATAGCTGGAAGATCAACCCTACCGGCAACGGCTTTGTCCGCGACTGCAGCCGACCCACCTGCTAGGAGAGTCAACGTCGCCTGTGGATACCTGGATCAGCGATAGCAGCCAGCAGCTACCAGCGATCTGACCAGCGACGACGCCCGGTACTTCTTACGGCAGCGCATCGCTCAGGATTCCCGACGTTGCGAGGAACAGGAGATAAAAGGTCGAGCCTTCCTTTTCTTCTTTCTCTCTACACTCTTTCTCTGGTGATGCGACGGCCGGTGCGCGTTGAAAGAGATAGCCTGGCACTCACGTGCCGGCTATCTGAAGGTTCGCGGTAATTTTAATTTATAGTGATGTAAGTTGCGACTGGTGAATTGTCCAGGCGCCCACGTGCCGGGCAATTTACCCGGTATTAGTTCGCGTAGTTTTTAAGTAAGTTTGTAATAGGTTAAGTACGCGATTATGTATTAGGATGAAATGCAAAATGTTCATTTGTGATTATCTTAAGTAGTTTATTGTTCTATTTGTAGTTTGTTGGTCGGTAATTTATATTATGTTATTCGCGCGTATGTTTAGTGTGATTAATTATTAATAATAATAGGTTGTAAGTGAGATTTGATTCCTGTCTTTCTATAATTCATTTATCAGCCTCTCCTCGTTTTCTCCCTCAATTGTCTTGAGCGAAAGTGCCTTCTTCCTACTCTCCTGCATTTCATCATCTTTGATTTTCCTACATTTAACTCTAATCCCCTTTCTTCCAGGTATCTTTTTAATTTTTTCAGCATTGCTTTCATTCCACTTTCACTCTTTGCCATCATCACTATATCATCTGCATATCCTAATGTCCATATTTTCTTCCTTCCTATCACTACCCCTCCTTCCTGCACCTGCTTGATCTTCACTTCCAGGTCCACGAAGGCAAGATTAAATAGCGTGGTGCTTAAAGGGTACCCTTGCCTTACGCTTTTGTAAGTCTCAAACTGCCCAATTATTTCTCCTCCAACTTTTACCTTACTCCCCGTTTTCATGTATATTTCTTCTATTCTTTTTCTAATTTTTCTATTTATCCCTTTCTCTTTCATTGTTTCCCATATTTTCTTCCTCTTTATCTTGTCAAAAGCGGCCTTCATGTCGACAAAGAATATGTACAGTTTTCCTCCTTTTTCCCTTATTTCCTTACCTATTATTATTTTTAATATATATATATTGCGTCCATTGTTCCTCTTTTCTTCCTGAATCCCATCTGCGTATCGCTTAGCGTTTCTTTTGCTTCTACTTCTCTTTCCAGTTTTTTCCTTAGTATTTCCATATATATTTTATATCCCGTGTCCATAACCGTTATTCCTCTGTAATTTTTTACTTATTCTTTTCTCCCTTTCTTATATATTGGTATTATTATTCCCTTCTTCCATTCTTGCGGGTATCCTTTTCCGTTCCATATTCCGTTTAAGCATTTTGTCATATCTTTTCACAAGCCTTCCGTGCATTCCATCCACGCTTTATTTGCTATACCATCTACTCCTGTCGCCTTTTTCTTTTTCATTCTTCTTATTACCTCTTTTACTTCTCTTACTTTGATCCCTTCACCTTCCTCTTCTTCCCTGTCTTCGGTTTCTTCCCCTTTGCTTTCTTCCTTTTCTTTCTCTCTCAGTTGTCCCTTGAAGTGCTTCAACCATTCTTCTTTTCCTTTATTTTCATTTAATCCATTTCTTTTCTTCCTATTGCAATTCACATGCTCCCATAATTTTCTACTCGTCTGATCTTTTCTTATTTCTTCTGCCACTCTTTTCCCCTCAGCTTCTTTCGCTTTTCTTATTTCCTCCTCTGGGCCTTTCTTATCCATCCTTCCACCCTTATATCTTAATTTTTCTATTATCACAAATCTTTCCATCATTAACCCGTACGCCTTAATTCGTCTCTCTAATTCTGTTCGTGATTCCACCTTTATTCCGTCTTACCTTTTCTCTCTCCGCCTATACTTCTTACCGTCCCTCCTCTCTGCCTGCCTTTCCTGCTTCTTGATTTTCTCTCTTAACCTCAACTTTTCTTTTTTCATCATTCCTCTCTCTGCTTTTTCCTGCTCTTCTCCAAACCTTTCTCTTTCTCTACTCCACTTCTCTTCCGCCTCCACCCTCTTTCCACCTCTATCTCTCCCCTTGAACATTTTTCCTCTTTAACTTTCTCACCAAAACGTAAATGTAGACAAGCCAAATTTTTTCAATATTGCCACTGACAATGACGTGGGTTATATTTTAGAGGTAGATTTGATTGAGGTATGATCATATTAGTATGTGTATGATCCACGCACGTGGGTGCATGACTGTTTGTGAGCTTATAAGCATGTGTTTCTTACTCTATAAAAAAGTAATCAAGTACAACTGATTTAGTAGTTGAACTGGAAACATTTTTAGAAAGACTACAATGAGAATTGTTTTAATTTGGGTAAGGCTACGATAGTACATAATGTAATATTGATATGTCGACAACTGCATTGGATAAACATGAAAATGTTCGCGTTATGTGCCAGTGTGTTTATATTTACTTACCGTTCGATGCTACCAGATCGACATCCAATCATTTATGCCCGTAGTTGGCTTTGTATCTCTCACCTAAGTGTCTCACACACATAGGTTTTTGACGCCACAACACTATACTATATTCCACCGAGTCACATAACTTCCACAATACCGAGAAGAACATATTGATGCAAGCGAATGTAGTAAACTAACCGTTAGATTTAATTTTGATAATTAGGTTCGATAAATGTGAAGTTACCGGTACTTCCAATTAATAGTCTTTTACATTGAATTAAAAAATTTCATTAATGTTTCTATTAATTTTGTACTTAGTCATTATGCTACATCCATATTTGTTTTACTCGATTATTTTCACGAATTCTCATTAAAATTAAACATAACTTATGTTATTTAAATATTTAATTAATTTATTGTTGTCATTTGCGATATGTATGACATTATGAAAAAATTGCTAGAATATAGAATCAGTATTGTAATCCATAGTGGGAAACGCGTTAAGCACCGCTTCACCTGTTGATTAGTATGCGCACGTCGATCTCTCTTCTCTGTCGCGACTCGCTGTCACGCAGCCCGTCGGCCGTGGTCAGCCAATCATTGGCTAACATTCAATCTTGATTATCGAATGATCTAATCATAAAAAAAAAAATTTAATTGCGTTATCTTATTCAATTTTTTAAGACGAATCCAATGGTACCAAACTCTTCATATATTTCAGAATCACCCTGTAGATACAAATCAATGTGTTTTTTCTCTTTCGAGATACTTTCTGCCAAGAATATATTACGTTTAAGGATTATTAAAAAAATCCTGAGGATTCTTTCAAGAATTCATTATTTAGTATTTACCAACGTTATGATGATATAGTTAATCATCATTATCAAGGCTGCAAATACTGCAACGGTAGTCGATTCAATTAATCGATCCGTTCGTGATTCGTATATTCGCGATGTTATTTCGAACGACTAAGAGAGAGAGAGAGAGAGAGGGCGCGCGAGGTTTTGAAAAGAGGTAGTTAAACCTCAGCTGCTTTCGCGAGAATACCGCCAGTTTAGTTTTTGCACTGTGTTTCGCCGTTATTTGTTAAAAGTTTTCCTGGGGTTTGTTTAATATTCCATATTCAAAATGAATATCGAAAGAACATGAGTAAGAATTGGTTTCATTAATAACAGCTTGATAATAACTCTTATTAATAAATAAATAATTTATAATTTATTTAAACAGTAAGTTATATATAGAACGAAAGCGTTAATTTATACGTAATAATGATAGCTTTGTAATTTATAAATCTCAGATAATTAATTTAGTAATTGCGTTATAAGATTATAGAAAAAACCATTATAAATATAAAAATTTATTATAATTCAAATGTTATTAACTAATTTGAATATTTCTTATTAGAAATAACTTCTAAAATTAATAAGCGATAAAGTTAGGTAAAAATTTAATATTGTTCTATTGTAAATATTGTAATATTGCATTAATTAACTTAATTAACAATAGTAGGGACAGCGGGGAGGGATGATCGGAGAGAAAGAGGAAAAAAGATGTGGCAATTTAGATGCGCTTCATGGGAACAAAAAGAAGATATTATGAAGAGGAAAAAGAAGCTGAGACAGAAAAAGATATGCATAGATCAGGACTGGACGTGGATGCAGAGAAAGACAAGAGAGGAAGTAAGAAGGAAAGCGAGAGAAATAAAGAGTAAAGGTAAAGAGGTAATGATAACGGGGTGAAGTCAGAGGAAGAAGAATGGCGTGGAGCGAAAAAGAGCGAACAATGGTAGGAAAAAGGGCGGAAGAGTTTCGAATACAATAGGGAAAAAAGAGAGAGAGAAAACTGAAGGGAGAGAAAAGGAAGAAAAGCAGTAAAGATACTATTCTGGAACGTGGCAGGGGTAAGGAGCATGGTGGAAGATGACTGGGAAAATGTTAGGGAATTCGATATAATAGGGCTAACGGAAACTTGGGTGAAGAGCCAAGGGGCAAAAACTGGGGTGCAGAAGCAACTGAAAGGGTACAACATAGAGTGGAGAGACTCAAGAAAGGAAGGAAGAAGGGGGAGGGAAATAGGGGGAGGAATAATGGCGGTAAGAGAGAAGAAAGGGATGAGTATGGTTGAATGGACGAATGAATGGACAAGTGAGGTAATAGCAGGAGAAATAAAGATCAGAGAGAGGAAATACAAGATAGCAACGGTGTATATGCAACAAGTCAAAAAGGAAAACTATGAATACCTAAGCGAAGAGAAAGAGGAGAACAGAGAAAAAACAATAATTATAGGAGGAGACTTCAACGCAAGAACAGGAAATGAAGGGAGAGATTGGGAGAACAGAAAAAAACCTAGAAGAAATAAAGGCCACGGATAAAGTGTTAAACACAGAGGGAGAAGAAATGATAAAATGGTTAGGAGAATCGGGTTTAGTGATAACGAATGGGAGAAAAGAAGGAGATGAAGAGGGAGAAATAACATATATAGGAGCGATAGAAATGTCAACGATAGATTATGCAGTAGGTAACAAGGAAGGTGATGAGGGAATAAAAAGGGTTTAAATAAAAGAGAGGATAAAGTCGGACCACTTACCTGTAGAAGTGAAATTGGGAGACAAAATAGCAGAAGAAAGAAAAGAAGAGGAAGAAAGAATGATAAACGACTGAAACGGAGAAGGTATAAGAGAGTATCAGAGATGAATAGACGCAATAGAGGGAACAGAAAAATGGAAAGAGATAAAAAATAGAGGGAGGAACGCAGTCGTAAAAAAAAGATAAGGAAAAAAAAGGATCGAAAAAAAACTGGTGGAGAGAAGAATGTAGGATAAAAAGGGCTAGGGTGATGGCAGAGTTAAATAAGGTAAGAAAAGGGGAAGGAGATACAGGCAAATACCTAGAAGCAAAGAGAGAATACAAAGAGGAAATAAGAAAAGCAAAAGAAGCTGAGGGGAAAAGAGTGGCAGAAGAAATAAGAAAAGATTAGACGAGAAGAAAATTATGAGAGCAAGTGAACTGCAATAGGAAGAAAAGAAATGGATTAAATGAAAATATAGGAAAAGAAGAATGGTTGAAGTACTTCAAGGGACAACTGAGAGAGAAAGAAAAGGAAGAAAGCAAAGGGGAAGAAACCGAAGACAGGGAAGAAGAGGAAGGTGAAGGGATCAAAGTAAGAGAAGTAAAAGAGGTAATAAGAAGAATCAAAAAGAAAAAGGCGACAGGAGTAGATGTTATAGCAAATGAAGCGTGGATGGAATGCACGGAAGGCTTTTGAAAAGATATGACAAAATGCTTAAACGGAATATGGAACGGAAAAGGATACCCGCAAGAATGGAAGAAGGGAATAATAATACCAATATATAAGAAAGGGAGAAAAGAATAAGTAAAAAACTACAGAGGAATAACGGTTATGGACACGGGATATAAAATATATATGGAAATACTAAGGAAAAAACTGGAAAGAGAAGTAGAAGCAAAAGAAACGCTAAGCGATACGCAGATGGGATTCAGGAAGAAAAGAGGAACAATGGACGCAATATATATATATATATTAAAAATAATAATAGGTAAGGAAATAAGGGAAAAAGGAGGAAAACTGTACATATTCTTTGCCGACATGAAGGCCGCTTTTGACAAGATAAAGAGGAAGAAAATATGGGAAACAATGAAAGAGAAAGGGATAAATAGAAAAATTAGGAAAAGAATAGAAGAAATATATAAGAAAACAGGGAGTAAGGTAAAAGTTGGAGGAGAAATAATTGGGGAGTTTGAGACTTACAACGGCGTAAGGCAAGGGTGCCCTTTAAGCACCACGCTATTTAATTTTGCCTTCGCCGACCTGGAAGTGAAGATCAAACAGGTGCAAGAAGGAGAAGTAGTGATAGGAAGGAAGAAAATATGGACATTAGGATATGCAGATATATAGTGACGATGGCACAGAGTGAAAGTGGAATGAAAGCAATGCTGAAAAAATTAAAAAGGTACTTGGAAGAAAGGGAATTAGAGCTAAATGTAGGAAAATCAAAGATGATGAAATGCAAGAGAGGAGAGGAAGGAAAGAGGAAGGGGAAAGGAAGAAGAATTTCAATGGGGAGGTGAGAAGATAGAGATGGTTAAAGAGTACAACTACTTGGAATATGTGATAAGCAGAAATAACGGAAATAAAAAGCAGATAAAGAAAGTAGAAAGGAAAATAAATATGGGGCTTGAAAGACTATGGGGGCTAGGAGAAAAGCTATTTAGAGAAAATTGGGAGCTAAGGATAAACCTGTTCGACGCACTGGCGAAAAGCGTGATTATGTATGGAGCAGAAATCTGGGGATGGAAGAGATGTGAAGAATGAGAGAGATTACAACTAAAATACATAAAGTGGGTAGATAGAAACACGCCAAGTTACCTAATACGATGGGAAACAAAAAAACAAGAAATGAAAGAAACAGCATTAGAAAGAGCAATGAGGTATGAAAACGAATTAGAGAAGAAAGAGATGGCTCAATAAAAAAAGAAGCATGAAGAGAACTAAAGAAAAGGGAAAGAAATGAAAAAGATAAAAAGGGTAAGAAGGAGGAGAGAGAGGAAAGGCTAGAAAAAAGTAAAATATACAGAGAGAGGGAAGAAGGAGAGGAAATGAGAAGAGTTTTGGGAAGAAATAAGAGAAGAGCTAAAGAGAAAGGAAGAAAAAGAACTAGAAGTAAAGCTAGAAATGTCAAGATACATAAACGAGTGAAAAGATTTAAAAGAAGAAATGAGAAAGTACAGATTAAAGGAAATTTAAGGAGAGAGGAGAATAAAAGGCCTACAACAAAGGGAAAGGTTTAGGTTAGGTATTTAAACGAGAGGAAGCAGGTATTGGGAAAAAGAAGAAAATAAGAGATGCAGAATGTGTATGAAAGAGGAAGAAAATTGGAAGCACATAGTAGAAAAATGTGAAAAAAGCAAAAAGGAAGAGGAAGAATGGGAAAAAATAATAATAGGAAGCAAAGAAATGAGAGCGTGGATGATGGAGCTAAAATAGAAAAGAAGAAGAATCGAAGAAGAGAAAGAAGAAAAACAAGAAGACGAAATTTTAAGACCCTAAGGACAGAAGGAAACAGAAGACAGAGACGCAAGACTCGCAGACACATCTACATACGCAAACATACACACAAAACACACACACACACAAACATACACATGCACACACACATACACACAAAATGCAAGTACTAGCAACTACACAAGCGAGAGGAAGCAGCTATTGGATGCAGGAGCAAAAATGGAAAAGAAGAAGAATCGAAGAAGAGAAAGAAAAAGGAAAACAAGAAGACAAATTATAAGATACTAAAGAAAATAAGTGAGGTTGAGGAAAGAAAAGGCAGAGGGAGCAATAGGAAATGAGAAAAAGGTGTCAAAGCCCTAATAATGAGACAGACAGATGAAATGATTAGCAAGAAAGAGAGCAAAAGCAAAGGAAAAGCAAAGGTGAAAAGGCAAAAGAAAGTAACAAAGGAAGAAGTTGAAAAGAAAAGAAGCAAGAAAGAGAAAAACAGAAGAGTGGAAAAGGCTGATCTCGGAGAGAGAGAGGAAGAGAAGATTAATCAACAGAAAAATAGGAAGAAAAGCTGAACAGACAGGCGCAGAAGACAGAGAAGCAAGACATGTACACAAAACACACACACAAAAAACACATACATTATCAACTACACAAACTGGACACGAGACACAAATAGTAATGTAAGAAATTAAAACCAAATGTAACATATGAGTTGTAAATAAATAAATGAACTATGTAAAAAATTTTAATTATAATATTGTAAAATTAAATTTGAAAATCCTACATTTTTATCAAGTAATATGTCGGAAAAGTTTGGCTTGAGGAGAAAAAAAAGATTTTTCTTGAAACGCAATGCATACAGTATCTTGCGAGCTATTCAATCCTAACAATGTAGCCTCATTGTAATCAAAGTTATAAAGAGCTACTCTGGTGAATATATTTTATAAAAATGATTTTAAGTGGATATGTTGTCAAACATGATTCTATAGTATACGGCGCTAAATTAACCTTAGCCTTTAGAACTTCGTCGTATGTAATACTTAAGCCGAGACGATTAAAGTTTTCGATTAAAGTTTTACTTTTGTATGTACTAGGAATACTTTGAGCAATTAACGCATGTATAGGAGTTTTTTCTTTGTAAGATTTTAAAATATAGAACAATATTCAAAATAATGATTGGACTTTTAGAAGTTTGTAATCTGAAAATTCTGGGGTTTCCATATCTTTTTTCTTTCTTTTATTACGTAAAATAATTCTGTAAAACACATGAATAAATCTTCCAAAATGTTAAATTTATCCCACAAAGATCTCAGTATATTTACGTCTAAGAATTCATCTTCGAGATCAAAGTCAACAGAAATCAAAGCATTCTGAATCAATCGAACACTTTTCTAAGAATATGTTCGGACCTTAATTTATTGATATTATCCAAATAAAACTACTATCGTAAAATAAAGTCGGTTTCTTTTGATTGGAAGATTCCAAAAAATCTAAAGTTCTATATAATTTTTGGTCAAATAATTTTTTACGTTGATATTTCTAATAGTTAAATTCGATCCCGTGATTCTATGAGCTTCGTCACGTACAGTAGATAGTGTAAAAATTTCTACCTCGTGAACTTTCGCTATAATATTGTTAATGACGCGTGCGATTACATCTATTTTACTCGTTGGCTTATCGATACAGTTATTTGTTTATTCATTACCTGATGCATTATAATTATTTTTTATATTCTCATCACTCGCCAATTTTTCCTGACTAAAAACTGTTATTCTTTCACCATTATATCATATTTTTTCAAATATAATTTACTGCAGTTACCGTGACAATAAATGTCTGCTTTGAATAAATCTTGAGCTTTTTGTAAGTATGAGTAACGAGTATAAAGATCTTTAAAATGCATCATAATTTTCAAAAACTTTTTCGCTCGTTCTATTCCACATATTCTAAATGTTCTTGTTTGTCCGTTATGTTTAACGATTACACAAATAGCACATTTTTGTATATTACTTACCCGCGATATTCGGATTCAGCAACCCCAAAAACATAAAGAACGACTATAAAACAGTGTTCACCTCTCAAAATATACTCAAGTATCACTGGCGGCCGGACTAAATGGATGGCGTGTCGCAAATTAATAATTGCAATATGCAACATATTCGTCTTTATTCCGGTTTCTGAAGTTGAAGCTTTGTTAAATTTCAGTTTGGGATTTCTGGCTTTGAGATTTGTGGGTTGGGTTTGATATTTGTGAGTATGGAGGATTTCAGGTTTGTATATTATAATTTTTATTACTTTTACTAAGATTGAGATAAATGCTTCATAGGATATTAAACACTTCTATCCTGACATCACTCTCTTGATACACCTGTTTTCCGAAATTTCAAAATGCGATATTTCAGCAAAAAAAAGATATTTGAGCAAACTTAACAGTATTTGAAAGAGCAAGACTTCTACTTTAAAGTAACATTCATAGCTTTTTAAGCAAAAAATTAAATTCGGTGCTACATAGCCTCAAAAATAGGAAAAATCGCTTTTTTACTCATTTATAGGTTAGGATCTCTCCGAAACCAGAGCCAGTCCGATATTTAAACCTCAAATTGGGATTAAGCGCAACAAAAACCTTTTGAAAAATATACTTTGATTTTTTGGTTATAAGGTCGACCTAATTTTATCGGCCTGTGTTATCATGGTCTCATTAAAATTCAAAATAAAACTAAGATAACTATTAAACCATTTTTTTACAAAATACTATCAAAAGCAGATTATCTGAAAGTACCATTACTTAATAAGAAGGAGGGGGCAAACAACAAAGAGAAAACTAAAGTGCTAGGTAAAATTCAATATATTACGAATTCTTGTTCAATGAAAATTATAAATTAATTAATATTTAAAATGCTGTTTTAGAACAGTAATGTCATTACGTATTTTATTTTGCTTTTATAATTCTATTAAAGGATTTATAGAGTTATATAAGTTGCATAACAAGATTTACACATTATACTCGTATATTATTAAATTATTCAATCTCCTAATTTTTTTTGTACTTAGAAAAAACTAGCAATATTAGTTATAATTTATAAGACCTGTGTATTGCAACGGGGTAGCTATCCGTTTATTTAATTTATGAGCGCGATCGTATCGAAGAGCGCGCGGAATTATCTACACGTTTAAATTCGAAAACCGGAGAGCAGGAGGGAACGGGTGTCAGTCAACCAACTACCTACTAACGTGAAATAAATACGTCGAAAATACTGTCAATATCACATACGGGATCGTTTATTTCCTCTAAACTATACAATGTATTAGGCCCGCGTGTTTATGTTTATAAGACGCGCGCACGACAATAACATGTGGAGTCGGATCGCTCGCCGCTCTTTGTTCGCCGAGATAATGCATGCACGTTTTCTAGCGAGTACAAGAGATTAGTTATTCGGGAATTCTGTCACGATCGCGAAATTAAGCTGGCCAGCTTACCTTATTAATTCTCGCACGGGAAACAAGTGATACGGAGAAGGAGGCTCTTGCGGCACACACTAGTCTTTCGGCGAACGTTTATATGCGTTTTCAGTTTCGCCCTCGATGGCGAAACTGCTCACTCACGCATGCTAATACGCACTCAGCTCCGTCAGGCTATGGCACAGCTCGTCTCTCGTTATCTCTGCGCTCCGGAAAACTCGGGAAAAATCTGCAAGGTACTCGCTGCACTGCTCGGCGATCGAATTCTAATCCTCGACTGGTTTAGATACGTACGCGCGCGTTCCGTTACGTCTCGTGCCGAATTCCCTCAATGCATTTTGCCCCAACCGGCAGGTGCTGCCCTCGCCGGCAACCTCATAGTTGGGCTGATAGCGCTAATATGACGTTTACCGTCACAGCCCCCTTCTAGTCTGGACCTGTGGGGTCCTCGACGATAATATTATTAGCGCTGTTTCTTTTAAGGTGAGGAGAGGAAGGGATAATAAAAGGTCGTATTCTCTGCGATATTCTGAGCCATTTTATTGCGGGTGTGTGTGTGTGGCCCTGTCCACGGGGGCAGGGATCGTTCACCTGGCTGGTCTCGTCGGTTCCTCCCGGCCTTCTTCGTCCAACGGGGGGCGCCCGCATGCCTCCCATCCCAGCCTCTCCTAGACCAGGTCGACGTGCTGTCTGACACGGGGACACCGATCCGTGCGCTCTTTGTTCGCCGAGATAATGCATGCGCATTTCTTGTCGAATACGAGAGATTAGTTATTAGCAATTCTATCGCGATGGCGAAATTAATCCAGCCATAATAAATCGCCAGCTTACCTTATTAACGGTTGTACGGCAGCAAGACAGAATGCAACCCACTATCGGGTTCTGGCAAAGTCTATAGTTTTTTTGTTTGCGGTTCGAAAACTCGCGTGCATGGTTTCGCCCTCGATGGCGAAACCCTTCACTCAAGTACACCTGCACACACTTATACCCAACGAGAGATAGCTCAGCTCCCGCGGGCTCAGGTCAGCTCATCTCGACACTCATGACAGCTCGGGAACAACAACAACCTCTTGCACTCCCCTGCGATCGGATACCAATCCTCGAAATTACGGTTAGACGTATCGGTAGTTAATCCTCCACTCTCTCAGGCGATATCGATAGCTAATCCTCGACTCGTTCGTTTTTATTCGTGCGCGTTCTGTCGCGTCTCGTACCGAATTCCCTTGTCACATTTTCCCCAACCGGTAGGTGCTAAATTTAAATTTTAATAAATTTTAATTTTAATTAAATCAGTAATTAAAATTTAAATAAAAAAAATATATTTTAATGCGAATTTTTTACTTAAACTATGTAAATAAATTAAAAATAAGTATTAATAACTTTTTATACAGTATTAATATCTTTTTATATATAACTAAATTAGTTATATAAAATATTAAAATAAAAAATACTTCAATAGAGCCCTCAAATACAACGATTGATAGCGGGCGTTAGTTACATATCTACCGCGGCTACTAATCATATATGCATATTTCAATCTCATTTTGATTTATATTTACAAAATGTTTTCATTTTCAAGATTAAATAAATTTTTCTTTGTTACAAATATATATTTCTAACAAATATTTAATTTGTAACTTTACTAAGAGAGATATCAAAGAAGATATAAGAGGTCTGTTCAAAAAGTATCGCGAATTTTGAATTTCCGCGAGCTACGTAAATATGATTTTTGATTTTTTTTGTATCGTTTTGTTGGTACTCATGTCCCTTACTTACGCTGATAAGGTCGGCCATTTTAATTGTTTAGTTAATTTTTGAAAGCTCTTTTGCTTGGATGTGTTTTGATTTGTCTTCGATTTTTGTCTATTCTAAAAAATGGATCAAAGAATCTGTGTCAAATTTTGTGTGAAAAAGAAAATAAAATGCGCGGACGCATTCCGAATGTTAACTGTGGTATATGGTTAAGCTACCGTGCATTAAAGCAACGTTTATCGGCGGTACAAAATGTTCTTAGAAGGCCAAGAAGATGTGAACGACGAACAACGTGCCGGAAGCCCGAGCACGTCAACAACAGACGAAAATATTGATAAAGTGAAGAA
The DNA here is from genome assembly GCF_024137745.1 of Phymastichus coffea. NCBI lineage: Eukaryota > Metazoa > Arthropoda > Insecta > Hymenoptera > Eulophidae > Phymastichus > Phymastichus coffea. The sequence continues at coordinate 118,922 of NW_026707006.1, read as the reverse complement.
AATAGTATTGGCCAATCGTCGAATCACTGTTAAAGAAGTTCCTGTGGATCTAAACATATCGATTGGCTCATGCAATCCGATTTTAACCAATGATTTGGGCATAAGTCGGATCGTCGCGAAATTCGTGCCAAAACTGCTCAATTTCGACCAAAAACAACATCGCGTTAACATTGCTCAGAAAATGTTTGACTCGGTCCGTGATAACCCAACTGTGCTCCAGAGGATCATAACTGGTCATGAATCATGGGTTTATGGTTATGATGTACAAACCAATGCTCAATCATCCTAATGGAAGCTGCCGTATGAGCCAAGACCGAAAAAAGCGCGTCAAGTTCGGTCGAACGTGAAGGTTTTGCTCGCTGTTTTCTTCGATTACAGGGGCGTAGTGTATAATGAGTTCTTGCGACAGGATATTACGGTCAATAAGAAATATTACCTGCAAGTTATGCGCAATTTGCGCGAAGCAATTCTCCAGAAACGTCCGGATTTGTGGAAGAACAAAACCTGACTTTTGTACCATGAAAACGCCTCTGCCCACACATCGTTACTTGTGCTCGAATATTAGACCAAAAACAACACAGTAATGGTGCCGCAGCCACCGTATTCCCCAGACCTGGCCCACTGTAACTTTTCTTGTTCCCAAAACTGAAGAGATCCATGAAAGGACGATGCTACGCCACAATTGAGGAGATAAAAATGGCATCGAAGGAGGAACTGAACATGATCACAAAAAATGATTTTTTTAAGTACTTCGAGGATTGGGAAAAACGTTGGTACAAGTGCATTATATTCGAGGGAAATTATTTTGAAAGAGATAAAATAGATATCCATGAATAAATAAATAATTTTTGAAAACAAACAAAATTCACGATACATTTTGAACAGACCTCGTATCATAAAAAAATAAAATAATCTTACTTCATAATGAGTTTACTTCACAACTGTCGAATTATGATGTTTATTTATATACTTACCTCCAATAAAAATACTACTTTGTTTGTATGTAATATTTGCAATATTTATAAATTTGACTGGTTTTTCTGGTGGAATGGAATAGATTCGCTTGAATATGTCATCTTCAATTGTATTTAATAATGAATCCAGTACTTTTTTAGAAACAGAGCTTGTTTTGGATTTGAGATTAATATCTCTAACAATTCGTGTGTAATCGTCAAATCTGAAATATCAATCAAAATACTGATCACATTCATTGGCAAAAAGGATCTGAACAAAGTATTATATATAAATTAAAGTGTATAGATAAAATAATACAATGGAATATTACATTTATCTAGGTTAAAGTAATGAATATCTTACTTTTTAAAACTTTGAATTTACTATCTATTGATAGTACGATGTTTCGATTCTATTAATAAACCGTCCTCGTGAAATAAGTATACAATGGGCAGTCACAAACAAATATAAAAACATATATTAAGGCTAAAAAATTGAATAGTTTTTTAGTAACGCAAATAAAACCAATCGTATTTTACTACCTAGCATTTGTGATCAGAAGTAAGTAATAATACTGTTTAAATTTGAATGAATTATTTCGATGCACTTATCGTGCTTAAAATTCAGCACACCTGAACAGTCTACAAACATACAGATATTATTTAAATGAAAATATCTTTCGACTAATTATGTAATATTTGAGATTCTAGAAAGAAGACAACTGATTATTATTATCTAAGGTTGGACTAAAAAAAAATAGGTGTAATCATTACACCAAGAAAATTTTTACTCTTTTCTTTCTCTTAATTTTTTACAAACAAGAAATTTGTTCTCGAATACATTTCTCCGAGGTTAATAGTGATTAGATTCAAAAATTTTATCTAATTTATCATGTCTTGTGGAATGAATATTTCGTTACCTTCCTTTTATTTAATTATTTCATTCTTACAATTTTTTTATTTTCTATGGGGATTGTAGAGTAAAAATTCTTTCATAAGCATTACATAGATCTGCAAAATAAGGGGTTATAATTGTTGTTCAACTGAGGATCATTTCCGAAGTAATTTTTTACGTAGAATTCGAATCCTGAGTCAAAATTTATCTATTAAGTCAAGTTTTTAGATTTACTAACCTGAACGGGTAAAACAGGGGGTTTTTTGGTATATTTCACATTCCGTAACATCGTGGAAAATTTTTTTTCTGAAAGCGAGGAAAACCATCTAAAAGGACTATTCTTATTCTTTAAAATGCATATTTAAGATTTGAGATCTTTTTTTTCATCGAGAAACTTTCAGATTCTAGAATAATGCTACAGATACAGATACATCGACGTCGTTGAAAACACCAATGTTATGGCGAGATCCTCCTAGTCACGATGACTGCTATTTTTGTTCAATTAAAACTACTGACTTCAAGTCTAAAAATTCTCATACAATAGTTCACCCAAATGTATCAAGATTACGAAACCTGTGATGGTGGGACCTGATGATATTTCTCCTAACCCTCCAAGTTGAAAGAAAAATGCTGGTACCAATATGGGTGATGAGAAAAGAGTCGACAATCTACAGATAATGATTCTTATGATTCTCAAAATTCTAATTCTCTTCCGATTCTTTTTGATCAAGCTGCTCTAAATGACTTAGACGGAGAATTAAGCTTGCCCCAAGACAAATCTGAACTACTGGTTTCACGGTTAAAAAGAGAAATCTTCTTGCCCCTTATAACGGTCAAAGCAAGTATCGGAGCAGGTTCACGAAAATCAAAAACAGTAGACGAAGAGGACGCGTGACGTCATACGTAAATAGTAGCCAATTTGCATATATGTAAACAACTATAGGTCTTTAGAGGATTTAAGCTACAGCGTGTTTTGATTTTCGTCTTTTAAATTTGTTTTGCATATGATATGAAGCGACGAAAGAGCGTAAACATAGCTTAGAGTACGAAGTGAGAATTTGAGTAGTTGATAATCGTTTAAATAAAATTATCAACGCCTCTAATGTTTTATCAATAAAATGTATCTCGAACTAGCAAAATAGTCTATAAATTTTAGCCATGCTATTAATTTAAGTGAAAAAGAAAAATAATTAAAAATTATATCTAAAATGTAGCGTAAGAACAATGAAATTTCAAAGGATAAATTAATTTGAATAAAATTAACAATTAATTGTCTTATTAACCGTAAGAAATATTAAAATGATAAAGATAAATAGTAAATTATTAAACTATATGCGAGAACTAAACATAAGCAAGGTAATATCCGAAATACTAGAAAGTCCTCTTGCGAATTGTGAAAAGTTTGTGTAAAATATGGTGGGGCGTAGCCGCGAATCCTATAATAATTGCCCATGTATAAATACGCCTGCGTTCACCGCAATGAGATTCTTTCCTCTCCTTGCGCGCAACGTGGACAGTGACTAGTGATTTAATAAACGATTAGAGCGTGCTCTGATCTAAAGTTAATCATTTGCCACAACTTCGCCTAGCGACCATCCTTTCCTAACAGTATCCCAAGGACAACTCATGGGGAAATATATTTCTCTACGAGATAGATCCTTTGGGTGTTTCCTTACAAAATTTACTTAATTATTTGATAGTCTAGAGTATCTGCAGCAGAATTCTCGGCATATGTCCAGGTGCCTCGCCTGACGTTAGGCCGAGTCTTGTGCGGATTGTTGTAAGACGTTACAAGAATATACTCTGTTTGCCTAAACTAGAGATTGCTCTCGTCAAATCAATTAAATAAGGTAGAGAGTGACCCTGAATCAATGTTACGGTACTACGTAGGCTTTTTTACCTACGAGTGTTAACATTGTCTCTGGGACATACGTCTACCTTTGTTAACAGTATCCCACGTTTATTTTAACGTGGGTACCTATTAGCTAAACTTATTCTATTAACTATAGACAATTTCGAATATCATAAGATACTATCGATAAAAATATTCTTTTTTTTTATGTCATTATTCTTTATACAAAAGTAAATGTACTGAAGCGCAAAAACTCAAATTCTCACTTAACATTACATCAATTAATATCGAGTATGAACTATTAAAGAAAATGTGTAAGTTGTAGCCACTTAGGTGAAACTCTACACCTTAAAACTGCATTTTCTTGGTACAGATATCGAGGAAAGTCATATAACTTCGTTCTTTTTCCAAGGTTGTCACGAAAGCAAGCAGCATATTTGCTTTGTGTGTCTCTCTCTCTCTCTCCACTCTTTTCTCGACAGGGCACTGTGGCCAGCGATGGGCGCATATGAGAAATACGTCTAACATTTAGCCTTTTGTTTCCTATCCTATTCTCTTTTTTCTCATTCTATTATTGAGAACGAAAGTACCTGTCTTATCCTCCTATAAAAAATTAGTGGTAAAAGCGCAAACACGCGCATCTCTATTACAAGGTGAGGACTGCATTTATTATAATAATGTTCATGCTTTAATGAAAAATTGTGGGCTGACATATAATCCTGCTGATTGGAAGTTGTTTCTTGACTCCTGTAAAAGAAGTTTGAAAAGAATCCTGTTTAACAACTCCAATATATATGCTCCCTTGCTTATCGCTCATTTCACTCACTTAAAAGAATCATAAGGCTCGGCAGACATCAAACAAATGCTGTATTTCTTAGTATATCAGTTCTGTAATCGCTCCAGTCTCTTCTTCTGACAAATCTCTCTTTTATTTTTTTAATCTTTGTGACGAGAGCAAGCAGTACGCTTGCTCCTCATCTGCCCTCCTTCTCTCTCTCCCCCTTATCGCTCGGCATGGCGACGTGGTCAGCGTTGGGTGCATATATTTATTGCGCCTAACCACTGGCCTTTATGTTTTCCAGCCGCCGAAGATTGCCGAGCAAGATTGAGAGCACCCGAAGAAGCAAGAGCGCAGCGACTATGAGGTAGAGAGAGACAGAGAGAGACAGAGAGAGAGAGAGAGAGAGAGAGAGAGTTAACGAGCATGCTAGAGTGCGCGCCTATGCACGCACTATGCAGGTTTGGGCCGGCGTGTGACGCGCGACCAATTAGCGCTTTTGTCGCACGCAGCCTAATGAGTGGGCTTGGTGGGAGAGCCCGGCGAGAGTACGAACGCTGACCATGCGTCAAGTCGCGTGAGCCAGTTCCCGGAAGAAAGTTAAGGAGAGAAGTTGGAAGTAGCGAAGAAAAGAAGCAGCGCAAAGAGAGAAAAGAAGTACACGTGCAGCAGTGACCAGACCAGGGCGAGACGAGGCTACGTATGGCGACAACACCTGCAGCAGGGCATTCAGTGTCGCCCTCGCCACCGTGCACGGCGACTTCCAGTGGGTTCACCACGGGCTACGCCGAGGAAGACGTCCAGCCAGCGGCCAGGTCAACTCCCAGGCCGGCTCATCGCCAAGGACAAAGGTCAGGTTATCTCTCTCTCCCAGTATTTCTCTCTCTCATGGTGATGCGCGGCCGCGTAGGAACGATAGGTAGCCAGGCAATCACTTGCCGGCTACGCTCATCGTAATGCGGTAGTGAGGTTTCGACGTATTCTTTTACTTGTAAGGAGGCGATTGGTCAAGGCGATTTAGTCGCCGGGCAATTCATCCTCCCGCGTTAGTTTAAGTTATTCTGTAAGTGTGCGCGTGAGGTAAACTTTTATTATAACCGATTTTGTATTTGTTTGTCTGAATAGATTTAAGTTGTATGTTCTAATTAAAGAAAATCATTTATTCATTCGACCTATCCTCTCGTTCCCCGATTGTTAAAGAGCGAAAGTGCCTCTCTTACTCTCCCCTTAATAAATTGGTGACGTCAGTGCCGAATAAGGCGCTGCCCTTGTTGCATGGCATCCCTTGTGGGGAGATTAATAATCGGGTACTAACAGAGAGAAATGGCCGAGCGGTAATAGTTTTTTTTAAGAAAGGAAAAATAATTTGTTAGCTAAGGGCAAAACGCGCGTGCTATGAACTTTCTTTTTTTTTAGAAGGAATTTCGTCGTTGTTCTCTCGGATTGTTTTGTTTTGGGCCTACCGGCGACCTTTTCTTATCGGGGAGTCGGGTAGCCGCGCGTGCGTCATTGAGCCGTTCGAGCGCTAGAGTTCGACACATTTTAAGTTTCCTATTTCTTAGAAAGTAAAACTTTGCCTTGTTGTTTTGTTTTGTGATATTTTCTAGTAAGTGGACACATGTATATATTTACGGTTTCTTTCTTTGGCTTATGCAAGGCGATTCCTCGCCGGCTCAGAGCCTAGAAAAAATCGGTCTTATTATTTGGCAGTAGCGTCGAATTACATAGATCGTGGTTGAGACACGTTCGTTCTTGGAGCTCGCATTTCAGTCTCTTAAAAAAATTAAATTTTTTTTTTTCCAGACGTAAAATGTATTAGCGTGTAGAGACAGAATCGTCTTACGCAGAATATTACGCGATGCGCACGCGAAAAGATTGAAACTTAAAATTGACTCAACAGAGCCGGCCGTTCTGTTAGAGTTGATGCGCTATCGCGGATTGACTTTGCGCGGCGATTTAGAAGAGTTACGGGACCGGTATTTTCGATTTATATTGTTGAAAGAACGACCAGATTTACGGCCACCGTTGCATTGTAATGATTTCGCGTCGGGCCAAATCCCGGACTTGCTATGCGACGAGCAGCAAGAAGCAGCGGCGGACAGAGCGCAGAGCGCAGATCTTGTCTCGCGACGGCTGTGACGCCCTTGGCGACTGAATTAACGCGCGCGAGAAAGCAGGCGACGCAGGTAACTGCTGGTGTTGCCGCTACTCGCGAGCGGGTTCGGTCGCCGGACGAGAGCGCAGCCGCGCCGGTTAACGAAAACGCGTTGCCACCGGCGACTTGCCTGCCGTCGGTTAGCGCGACCGGACGCGCTCGCGAGCAAGAAGCCAGAGATCGGGGCGAATGTAGCACTGGGGCGCTAAGCCATATCTGGGGAGCTTTAACTGCTGTTCCGCGTTGGATTTATAGGCGCGAGGTTAGACAGGGCATCACAGATGGTGCGAATACAGTTTTTAGGGTCGAAAGAGAAGCGATGCACAGTAGGTCGGCGCAGGCCGAGCAGCAGGCTTCATTGCCGTCTCAGGCCAGGCCATCCGGCTACCGTGCGGCGCTAAACGTGCCCGCGGCTGGAACTGAGCAATCGGCACATGCGAGCGCATCAATTAATAGAGCAGGTAGTGCGCTTATCAGCACTGATTTAAGCAAATCAGTGAGCACAAGGTACCAAGCGCCAAGGATAAATTCGTGGGTGGAAAATTGGGAACGCGAAGTACAAACTGCTATTAAAGATGAAGCGCGAATACCAGCTCTGTCGAATAAAGGCTCGGTAATAGAAAGAGAAAGTGTAATTAGTGTAAGGCGACCTAGGCTAAAGCAAGTAAAAAAGATAGAGAGCGTTAGTACGAGCGATACATGCTCGAATTTTTCGGATACGGATAGTGATGATACGAGATTAACTAGGTCGATGAAAAAGGATAAAACAGTTAGAGCAAGGAAAACAGGCAAAACAAGGAGACCTCCGAGAGTTAAGTATATCAACGGTATACCTGCCGACGGAGTAAGTGCCCTTAATGCCTGGTCTCTTCGTTTTTCGAGTAAAGACGGCATGAACGCGTTAAGTTTTTTAACGGGTTTGAGCGATTGCCAGCGCTATTATAGCATCTCAGATAAAGAAATGTTGATATCAATAGGCACCGCGTTCCGTGACAAAGCGCGTTCGTGGTACGAAGTTAATCGCGGTACATGGAAGACGCTGAAATACTTCAAAAAGAGTTTTTCAAGGGAATTCTGCCGCCGATTAAACCTAGAACAGCTCTATGGTGAACTTAGGCAGAGAACACAGGGTGAACACGAGAAAATTGTAGATTACGTCGCAGCGTGCCAGACTATCTTACGTCGTTTCAATCCACCGGTTTCAGTTAAACGTCAACTAGCTATTCTAGTGGAAGATTTATACCCGAAATATAAACGATACCTCGAGACGAAAACGTTTAGAGATTTAAACGATTTTAAAGAGGCAGGAATGGCGTTAGAAGATCGCATGGCAGGCTGGAAAAGGTGGCAGCGGCCGCCAACGGCCGACGTGACCTTGATACCGGAATCCGCGTACACTGAGAGTAAGAAGTCTCAGAGTAAGCAGAAATCGGTTGAGATGATTGAAGGTCTTAGCGACGCGGTTGAAGTGGTTTTAGCAATAGAGCCGTCGAAAATTAAATCGCAGCAAAAGAAAAAGCTAGGTAAAAAGGGCGCAAAACAGGAAGGCGAAGTTGCCGCGGTCGCGGCCGATAGGCAGCAGCCGCCGGCGGCAAGCCAACCTACAAGAAAAGCCGCGCCGGCTCAATTGAGCGCGCAGGCTTCGTTAGCCTCGACTGAAAATGCAGCTCCTAGCTTGATTCCACAACAATGCGATCAGAATAGTGGCGCGTTTAGGAATATTTCCAATAGACCATTCACAGGGTCATGTTTTAATTGCAACGCGATAGGACACAGAAGAGCGCAATGCCCGGTGGCTCGAGTCAATCCACTGGTTGTCTGTTACAAATGTCGGCAACAGGGACATTATGCCAATAGTTGCCCGACTCGATCTACTGAGCGCGCGCCCACGTATCAGGTTTGTGGTACGGTTGGTTTCGTTTTTAGAGATTGCCCTACTTGTAATCAGGCCAGGCAGGGAAACATCTTGGCGGGAGCCGTCGACCGCTCGACGACTCCTGCCTGAGATGGATCGAGCGGGCCCTTCAGGTAGAGAGAGTGCTTTGCGCAAGAGGCAAGGGTACCGTGGTTGAGGCGAGAAAGGAAGGCGAAAACAAGGCAAAAATTGCCAGTTCTTCGCATCTTTTCTCGGATAGCATATTCGATAAGCGTGAAAATGAGGATGTGAAAATCAAGTGTGCATTTAGAGTAGAAGGTAAGAGTTTAGCAGAGGATAGAAATGAGATTGTAGATTCGAGAGGTTTGCGAAATAGAGTAGGAAAAGTTGCGTTTGCGAGTGAGCTGCCGAGTTTGACTTTAGACAGGAACTGGGCGCAGAGTAGCGTAGCCGTAGATTTCCCCAGTAAGACCAGCAATGGTCCCGAACAGGTAAATTCCCGCGACTCGGTACAGGAAGGTGCAGAAGGTTTCTGCAATAGTCAAAATGCTAAAATACAGAAAGTTTTACCTGACACAAATGCGCGAGATGCGATCGATCATGGTAGAAATTCTTTGGTGGGTTGTTTGCTCGAGAAGTGCCTAGCGAGGCAAAGTGAGTTGCCGTCGCTGCGCATGATCGCGAGAGAGACAGGTTCGAGTATTTCACCCACGGTTGGGCAAGCTTCGGAAAAGGCCGTTGCCTTAAGAAATAATGAGGAACCAGGGTTAGAATTGTTTTTCGAGAAAGCGAGCTCAAGCGCTGCGCTCCCGTCGGAGCGAGCTTCGACAAAGGTCGCGGCTACGGGCGGTCCAGGTGAACTTGCTGATGATTTGGTTTTGTTTAATGGACGTACGGTCGTTGGTACCGACGCATCGTCCGTTTCGGCGAGGAAAGGGTCTGAGTGTAACTCAGGGCTTTCTAGCCAAACAGTAAATGAATCGGATGCAGCAACAGTCGCGGTAGTAGAGAATTGGTTCTTTATTAAGGTCGACATAGGCGGGCAAGTCTATACAGCGCTGCTAGATTCAGGTGCACAGGTATCAGTGGTAGGGCCGAATCTTACCTTACGGTTTAAGGACCGGTTAAGGCCGCCTACGATATTCGTACAGGGTATTTCAGGTGAGAAACCGCGAACGTGGGGGGACTTAAAGCTAAGTATGGAAATTGGTGGCAGGACTGATTGGTTGATTGCGACGGTAGTATCTACACTTAGGCACGACTTGATTTTAGGTGCAGATTTTTGAAATAAATGGGATATTAATATCAACTACGGTAATCGCGCTTGGTGGGCAGGTGACCAAGGCGATTGGTTTCAGTTAGCAGAGCAGGACAGTAGAGAAGTAGACGTTTACGCCGAATACGCGGGTTTGAGTAAATACGAGAAGGCTCAGAAAGAGACAATCATGGCGCTTGTTCGCCGGATTGTCCTGGAACCTGGCGAATCACCAGCGGTCACCAGGGCTATCGAGCACATTATCGACGTAGGCGATGCGCGCCCGATAAAGACGCCGATGCGCCGAATGTCGCCTCCAATATTAGCATTTACGCAGAAAGAAACCATGCGGCTATGGAAAGCGAGAATAATTAGGCCGTCGAATAGTCAATGGTGTAACGCGCCGGTGATCGTGCGTAAACAAGACGGTGATTATAGGTTTTGCCTCGATTTTAGATCTGTAAATAAAGTGACGAAAGTAGACGCGTATCCGATGCCTAGCATTGACGCTATTTTAGATAGGTTGCGCGGAGCGGTTTACCCGTCGAAAATAGATTTGCGAGCGGCGTTTTGGCAAATTCCGTTATCTGAAAATAGCAAACAATATACAGCGTTTGCGGTTCCAGGTTCAGAATTATGGGAATTCGAGCGAATGCCGTTTGGATTGGTTAACGCGCCGGCTACTTTTACGCGCCTTATGGATGCACTTTTCGGTCCAGAGTATGAGCCGCATGTTTTCTGGTATCTTGATGATCTGTTGGTGGTTAGTGCAGATTTTGAGAGCCATATGTTATGGTTAGAAAAGGTTTTGAAGCGATTGGTAAGTGTAGGGCTAGAAATCAATTTAGAAAAGTCTGATTTATTTTGCACTGAGGTAACCTACTTAGGGTACAGATTAGACTGTGAGGGCTTGCGTCCGGATGGTGATAAGGTAAAGCCGATAGTAAATTATCCTGCGCCTAGTAATGTAGCTCAATTGCGCCGTTTCCTAGCGATGGTAGGATGGTACGCGCGTTTTATCGAACACGAGAGTGAGGTAAAACTCCCGTTGACTAAACTCATTCGTAAGGATCAACCGTGTGAATGGAAAGACGAACAGCAGATTGCATTTGAAAGGTTGAAGCGCGCATTAACAGAGGCGCCAGTACTTGCGCGCCCTTTCTATCTGCACTGCGACGGCTCTTCCTTCGCGTTAGGCGCGTGTTTGGTTCAGGTATTCGACGATGGCGAACATCCAATCTGTTACGCCAGTCGGATGCTAAACGTGCATGAGCGAAATTACTCGGTAAGCGAAATCGAATTTTTGGCAGTACTTTTTGCGGTAAAAAAGTTTAGACCTTATATTGAAGGTTCGCATTTTGTCATCGTCACGGATTATAGCGCGCTCACGAGGATATTGAACAAACGAGAATTGACAGGGCGTTTAGAGAGGTGGGTACTCGAATTTCAGCAGTTAGATTATGAAATCGTGCATCGAAAGGGAGCGCTGCATCATGTGCCGGACGCACTTTCGCGAGAGTTTGAGGACGGGCTAGAGATTTGCGCATTTGATGGAGTACAGGATGTTTGGTATTTGCAACGTGTTAAAGACGTTCTCCAGAGACTAAAAAAATTCGAAAATTGGAGAGTAGAAAATAACGTCCTGTATCGTTTCATGCGCGATCACTTGCTTGACCCAGTGACTAATCGCGAGGAATGTTGGCGCATGGTAGTGCCGCTCGAGTTTAGAGAAAGGGTATTGAGGGACGCGCATTGTGAAGCGTTTTCCGGACACCTAGGCCGGGTGAAAACTTACGATCGAGTAGCTCGTGAGTATTACTGGCCGGGAATTTGGTATGACGTGAAGACGTTTGTAGATGAGTGCGCTCAATGTCAACGGTATAAGGTAGTGCAGCAAGCGCCTTTAGGTTTCATGGGAAAACGCGTTGTGGAAAGGCCGTGGGCAGTAGTAGCGACTGATGTGGTAGAGCTGCCCCGTAGCAATAACCGATATAAATATATGGTAGTATTTCAGGACTTATTTACGAAATAGGTCGAATTGAAACCGCTACGGTCGGCAGACGGTCCTGCTCTCGCTGCTGCGCTAGAAGAGTTAATTCTGTTTCGATGGGAGACGCCAGAATATATTGTTAGTGATAACGCGAAGACGTATAAAGGCAAGGTATTTCAGGAAAGACTGCGGGAATACGGCATTGAGCACTTGCCTTGCCCCGCTTATCACCAGCAGAGTAATCCGGTTGAACGCGTTAACAGGATTTTGAAGACAATGATTGCGATGTTTGTAGATGCCGACCACAGAAGCTGGGATAAGCATTTCCATGAATTTCGTCATGCTATAAATACTACGACCCAGGCGTCTACAAAAGTATCGCCGGCATTTTTGAATTATGGTAGGGATCCGCATCCGGTAAAGAGTTTAAGGCGTGAAACTGAAGTTAAAGGGCCGATAGTTAAGTTGGATACAAAGGCATGGGAAGATAGGCTATTACGTTTGAATGCGTTGCGCGACTTAGTAGCCAAACATATTGACGAAGCACAGGAAAAGCAAAAGAAGTACTGCGATAAAGGTAGGCGACGAGCTCTTTTCCAAGTAGGCGATTTGGTTTGGTGCAAAGTGCATACGCTTTCGAATGCAGCGGCGGGCAAGAACGCGAAACTTGATCCGAAATATGACGGTCCGCTTAAAATCGTTCTGGTAATCTCGCCCGAGATTTATGAATTGGCCAAGAATAGCAAACATCGTACCACTAGAGTACATGTTTCGGAGATTAAGCGTTACATACCGCCACGGAAAGTAAACGCGTAATCTTCCAACTAATACAGGTGTAATAACGTATGTGTGTTGTCGTTTTTCTTTCGTTGGAGCGACAGCAGTAATGGTAAAGTGTTTCTTTGGTTTGTTGATTTATTTATTATTTTAGAGTTGGAATTGCTATGATGGCGTGCGGGGTTGGTCGATTCTTCGGTGAGAGAAGTTTGTTTATTTTGTTGTAAGGGTTTTAAGTTTAGATTTTGGAGATGAAGAGTTTGCCCTTGGTTCTATCTGGGTGTTATCAGAATATATTTAAGTTATAGAATAAGTTATGATTAAGAAATTAATTAAGGTTATTATTTAGTTTAGCGTTTAGCGCTGGCTGCAAGTTCCCGGTAGAGAGAGGAAAGGGGGGAAGAGAGTCAGGCCGCAGTGATCTTTGGCCTTGGGAGGGGGTGTGACGAGAGCAAGCAGTACGCTTGCTCCTCGTCTGCCCTCCTTCTCTCTCTCCCTCTTATCGCTCGGCATGGCGACGTGGTCAGCGTTAGGCGCATATATTTATTGCGCCTAACCACTGGCCTTTATGTTTTCCAGCTGCCGAATATTGCCGAGCAAGATTGAGAGCGCCCAAAGAAGCAAGAGCGCAGCGACTATGAGAGAGAGAGAGAGAGAGAGAGAGAGAGAGAGAGAGAGAGAGTTAACGAGCATGCTAGAGTGCGCGCCTATGCACGCACTATATAGGTTTGGGCCGGCGTATGACGCGCGACCAATTAGCGCTTTTAGATATAGATCTAGCCTTATGAGAAAAGGCATCAAGCTCAAGAAGGTATAGTAGATCGATACAAGTTGTAAATTCGCCAATTATGTTTGAGTTGAATTTAGTGACACAGAATGAATTTAACAGCTCAGCCCTATATATTGCAAACGATTTCTTCTACGTTTGTGAAAGCTGGTAGATTCCTCGATGATCTGTGCGTTACTATACTCTGGTCCAGCAGTTTAAAATTATCAGTCACGTTTCAAACACTAGTGAAAATATTTTGTCGATTTGACAAGTCTGGAAGGTCTTTTGTTACGTCCTGAGACGTAAAATTAAATCATTTTGAGATCAACGGCAATCATGCGAATTGAAAGTAGCAAAATAAGCACAAAATGTATTTCACCTACTTTTTTTTATTTTACGAAACGCAAAAATTAATAAATCAAATTCAGCAGAAAACTCAATTGAGAAATTGAAACATCAACTTGATTACTCGACAACTAAATGTAAGTCAGTTAGCCAATATATAAAACAGCGTCTCAATTTTTTAGCCAGTTGATTCGCGACTCGCGACAATTCTACTGTACCAGTTGACTCTGCCACTCATTGAGTGAAATCCAATTATTAAATAAAGTGTTATTAAATATTATTAAATAAAGTGTATCAAGTTCATTTCTATAATTTCCATACGAAATATTCTCAATAATAAAGAAACCAATTTAAGAAGAAAATAATATGAAGGAACAAGGAGTAAGATAATAATTTATCAACATCTTCAACAATATATATATAACCCAGGTAAGTCCTGCCATTATACATATTATATCATAATCATACCGTGATAAAATAAATTTTACTCATATTAAACAAATACATGTCACGGCTACGGAGTCGCGACATAACACTTTCTTGAAGGATATTAGATATTATAATTCAGTCAGCTCAATGAGGTTATGGTGGACTGCAAACAGAGCATCAGATTTGCTAAACAGTGGAGAATCCATATCATGCTTGATGATAAAGAGGTTCTGTTTATTTATGTCTGTCATAAAAGAAAATACTGAAATAGAATTCCCTCCTGAAAACAACATAATAGAAGAAACTCAAACATACCAATATATTTCTTTCGATTTAGACAATTTTCCAGACAATATCGACCTAACGGAAAATACAGATTTCAATGTCAATGAAAATGAAATTTTTCATGCAGGCAGTATAAACTTCCTAGGAGAAGAACAAGAAGAATCAGAAAATAATTAATTAAACCACAAAGAAAAAGTCTTCGAAAAAATAAATTTAACTGACCTACAAGGAAATGATTATAAAAAAATGAAAAAATTGATTGAAAAAATTGAAGACATATTTTGGGTTGAAGGCGATAAATTAGGTACCTGCAACATAGAACAACACGAAATAAATTTAATTGACGATAAACCAGTCTATGTGAAACAATTCCCCTTACCACATAAATTACGAGACATCGCAATAGAAGAAGTGAAAAAACTAATATCTCAAAAACTAATCCAAAATTCAAAAAGTGCTTTTAATGCACCAACATGGATAGTTAAGAAGAAAAGCTTGGCAGATGGAAAAACCAGATGGCGATTAGTTATCGACTACAGAAAATTAAATGAAAAAACTGTTCCCGATCCATATTTAATTCCAAACATAACCGAAATGTTCGACCAACTAGGGAAAGCAAAATATTATCACGTCGTTGACCTAAAATCAGGCTTTCATCAAGTAAAAATGCATCCAAAAGATATTTTTAAAACAGCATTCAGTATACATCCTTTAGGACGATTTGAATTCCTTGTTTTACCATTTGGCCTAATAAATTCACCTAGAACATTTCAAAGAATACTAAACACAGTTCTAGGCGACCTAATTGCCAATACATGTTTTGTCTTTATTGACGATATAATTGTTTTCGGAGAAACAGTAAACGAAGTCAACGAAAGATTTTATACAGTAGCCCAAAATCTAAGAGAAGCTGGTCTAAAACTCGAACCTCAAAAATGTGACTGGTTAAAAACAGAAGTATCATTTTTAGGACACATTATAAGCGAATCCGGTATCAAACCAGACAAAAAAAAATACAAGCCGTCGAAGCTTTCCCAACACCAAAAACTACAAAAAACGTAAGAGAATTCCTCGGACTCTGCAATTACTATAGACGTTTTGTTCCGAATTTCGCTGAAATAACAAAACCATTAACTATACTCTTACACAAAAATGTAAAATTTTTCTGGAAAATAGAACAACAACAAGCATTAGACAAATTAAAGAAATTACTATGTGAAGCTCCTATTCTACAATATCCAAAATTTAATAAACCCTACATCGTTAGAACAGATGCATCAAACCATAGCTTAGGCGCAGTACTATCTCAAGGAGAATTGGGACACGATAGACCCATCGCATACGCATCAAGAGTTCTAAGTAAAACAGAACAAAATTATATGACTTACGAAAGAGAAGCTCTGGGAATAATCTTCGCAATCAAAACATTCCGAACTTACTTATTCGGTAACAAATTTACTGTTGTAACGGATCACAAACCCCTACTATCATTAAAATCAGCCGATAACAATAGCAGAGTACAAAAATGGCGATTAAAATTAGTCGATTACGATTTCGACATAATTTACCGCCCGGGTAAAGAAAACGGCCCAGCTGACTGTTTATCAAGAAACCCTATAGAAGCTAAAATATGTGTCACAACGCGAGCACAGAAAGCAAAATCAAAAAATGGAATAATACCAACTCAAAAATTAAATAACAACGAGAAAATAAAAATTATGAATAACAAAAGAATTCAAGAAAAGAACAAAAGAAAACGTACACGCAAGTTCAGCAACACGAATAATAATCAAAACGAAAAAAATAAACACACTAACAAAAACAAAAATAATGACACGAATAGTGATAACATCGTTTACAGTAAAAATTCAATACAATTTCGAAACGACAACATAATTCACATAATATCCGAAAAACACAAAGAATTAGATGAAAACACTAACAGTATACTAATAAAAAAGAACCTAAAAATCAATGAAAACTTATCTATAAACGAAATAGATACATTAAACTATGGAAAAAAGAAAATATTTATTTTATGTCTAAACACTGCTACATCAGCAGAAACAAAAAAGCAAAATCTAACCGAACTGTTCGAAAATTTAAAACACCTTTTAATACAAAATAACATTTCAACAATAAGTATTTCAAAAAATATTAACATAATAAACATATGGTGGTCGGAAATAGAAGACATAATCAAAACAATCTTCAAAGAAAGCAACATTAAAATCATAGTTTGCATGAACCACATCGAATACATAAGCGATCTAGATCAAAGAAACGAACTATTTAAAATATATCACACTTCTAAACTCGGAGGTCATTCAGGAGTAAACCGAACCTACAATAAAATTAAAGAAAAATATTGCTGGGAAAATTTAAAGAAAGACATACAAAAAAGAATTTCAATGTGCCAAGAATGCCAAAGAAACAAACTAAAACGAAAACCAACAAGACAACCGATGACTTTAACAGATGCACCTTTCAAACCATTCGATAAAGTTGCCATGGACATAATGGGACCATTCGAGATTACAAAAAATAATAATCGATACATACGCTCAATTCAAGACCAACTTTCAAAATTTATTACTCTCACAGCGTTAAAAGATCAAACCGCGGAATCGGTAAGCGAAGCCTTTATAAAAAGATTCATTTGTATTTTCGGAACACCAAAAGTAGTATTAACCGACAAAGCTCAGAACTTTAAAAGTAAACTGCTAAAACAAATAGCAAAACGATTTCAATTCGAAAAAATCGAAACAACATCATTCTCACCACAATCCAACGGCTCTGTCGAGAGAGCTAACCATCCTCTCTGTGAATTTATTAAACAATTCACATCAAAAAAATGTGAATGGGATGAACTTTTAGAATTGGCACAATTTAATTATAACACAAGCATTCACACTGGTCATAATTTCACGCCACATGAACTTGTTTTTGCCTTTCCAGCCAAATTACCATCTAGCGTACCGCTGAAAAAATCCGAACAATTACCAACATTTAACGGATACTTAGAAAATTTAATAAAAAACATGAACGAACTAGCACACATGGCTAGAGAAAACTTAATAATTTCAAAACAAAAATCAAAACAATACTATGACCGATTTATGAACCCTATAGAATTCAAAATCGGAGACAAAGTCTGGTTCATGAAAGAACCAAACCCGGGGAAATTGGAGAAAAATAAATACTTAGGACCGTTTGAAATACTAAAAATAACAGAAAAAGGCAGCGTTGTAATAAATTACAACGGGAAACCAAAAACAGTTCATGCGAATAAATTAAGTTTAGTTAAACAAATAAATTAATATTCTTTTTATTTCAGAAAATACAATGGAACAATATTCACTAGTTATATTAATACTAATCACTCTCATTCAAACAAGCAAAGGGCTCATCGGATTTAACTGCGCTTCAACCAACCCAACCATTACAACATACTCCCTTGTGGACACTGGAGAATGTGACTTCCACGAAACAAAAATAAATTCAACACAATCTACAATAGAATTACTACAAAAAACCGAATTTAAATCGATAAAAATCATCCAATGTAAAATAGTAATACAACGTACAGTTTTTCATTGCGGCATGTTTAGCCATTTAGGCCCAACAGAAAACGCACTTCAAGAATACGTTTACGATATATCACACGATAATTGTAATAACATACACCAAACGGGTATTTTCAAATACGATAACGTACACATTATAACAGGACTAAAAATTAACTCTACAACATCCAAAGGATTAGACTTAGCAGGAAAAGTAGAGGGAAAATCTTGCTCAGGAGCAACCTATGCCGATAATTTCGGAACATAGAGTAACGTTTTTGTACAAGGTCTTATAAGAATAACTCTATGGGAAAGTTACGCAGCAGTTAGATTAGAAAACGACAAAATCAAATTAAATTCGGGTACGGTATGCAAATTTTCAGACCAACACTGTATTGATATGGAAGGAGGCCACACTTTTTGGCCATTATTACCACGCGAAAATTGCTTTAAAAATCAATATGATATTTTATATAGAGGCTCGGTCACTAAAATAACCTCACCTAACCAAGAAACAATATTTAGCCTAAATACAGAAGAAATATCTTTTGCATTGTTAACTAGAGGGAATATAAGTTTTTGTAATAGAATCCTAACAAAAACCGAACACCCAAAACTTTTTGTATATGAAAAGTCTAACATCAATGTACTATATGACAATGACATTCGGACAAAGCAAGGGATACTTAATTATGATTTATTCACGTATTTTAATAGTAAATTCGTGTATGTAGAGAAACATTTTAGGTTAGAAACAAAAAACCTTTACTTAAATATTTTAAAACAAAAATGTGAACTGGACAGAAAATTCCTATACAATTCCCTATCCATTGCATCCATTGCACCTGACGAATTTGCATATAGCCTCATGGAGAAGCCTGGGTACATAGCTCGGCTGGCAGGGGAAGCCGTACATATCATACAATGTACGCCAACTGAAGTCCAACTACTTCACACAGACAGATGTTTCGTACAACTTCCAGTAAAATCAAAAAACGAAACATACTACCTCACACCAAAGACACACATCTTACTGAAAACAGGAACAGAAATAAACTGCAATGCAATCATCCCCCAATACTACAAAATTGGAAATCAATGGATAAATCTTACACCAACACCAAGAAAAGCAACTAACGCAGTTTTGACATTGAAACCAAATACTACAATAACATGGCAACCGACCGAACTAGAGTCATTAGCAACCAGTGGCATTTATTCTCAAGAAGATCTGCAACAGTTACAGGACCATATACTCTTTCCTATGGAGAAAACAGCACTCCTCAACGTAATTGCAAGAGGTATGCAAGGCGACGAAAGTATGCAAGGAGGACTAATATCAAACTTGATATTCACTGAAAAAACTCTAACCGATCTAGCAGAAAACCTCTGGACCAAAACCATCAATAAACTCACTAAATTCGGCTCTATAAGTTCCGCCATTATAATGAGTATTATCATATTTCAATGCGTCAAAAGCGTGTTTAACGTGATAATCAGAGGATATACGTTGCATTCAATATATGGATTCTCAACATATTTGCTAGCAGCAGTGTTCAGCTCTATCACACACTTACTGATAGCGTTAAACAAACCACTCGCCAAACAAAAATACAAAGACACAACGAAAAATAATGAATATGAATTGCAGCAAATAGTGATTGACCACCCAGAAACCACCATACAAAAATCACCACCTTTATATCTCCAAACCATACACAAAGAACCACCAAAAATCATACCTGCAGCACCAATTCCAAACGAAATTTCCAAAACAAACAAATATGATACTCCAATCTTCACATTAGACTTGCATTAATAATAATCACAAATTTATATAAATAAAGACCCTAAAATGGAACTCTACTGCACCGTTATACAAAATATTATCATTTTCAGAATATAATTACTATTAGTTTTAAGATAAAATTTATAACCAAGTAAAATTGACGAAGACCTCAAATTGATATAAACGTAACTATTTCTTTCTTTTACGTTGATATCGCATCGATATGCAACTATCTAGCCACGGAGGTGTTACGTCCTGAGACGTAAAATTAAATCATTTTGAGATCAACGGCAATCATGCGAATTGAAAGTAGCAAAATAAGCACAAAATGTATTTCACCTACTTTTTTTTATTTTACGAAACGCAAAAATTAATAAATCAAATTCAGCAGAAAACTCAATTGAGAAATTGAAACATCAACTTGATTACTCGACAACTAAATGTAAGTCAGTTAGCCAATATATAAAACAGCGTCTCAATTTTTTAGACAGTTGATTCGCGACTCGCGACAATTCTACTGTACCAGTTGACTCTGCCACTCATTGAGTGAAATCCAATTCATTTCTATAATTTCCATACGAAATATTCTCAATAATAAAGAAACCAATTTAAGAAGAAAATAATATGAAGGAACAAGGAGTAAGATAATAATTTATCAACATCTTCAACAATATACAGGGTGGCCCATTTTAAGTGATCCACTCAGATATCTAGATTGGAGTGAGTTTTATCGAAAAAAGTTTCAGACAAAAGTTACTCAACTTTGAGGGGGCCATGTTTCTATGACCTTGGATTTGACCTTGGAGGTCATGTTCAAGGTCATTTCAAGGTCAACTTTGTCTTTTTAAATAGGAACCCCCATTTTTGACCCCGGATTCGGAAAGAGCGGGAAATTTTACGTCCAAAACGGTATTTTTAAATTTTTTTTCATGGCCTTGAGAAGGTCGATTTAAGGTCAAATGCTTGAAAAACTGCATAAAAGCGTTTTTTTCATTTTTAAGATATCGAAAAATGACCTCTACAAAATTTATTCAGAACATAGTGGGCCACCCAATGCACCAAAAACCTTTGACCTTTAACCTCATTTTGAAGGTCATTTCAAGGTCGAAGTGTTTTTTGTAATGGAAATCCCTCTTTTTGACCCCGGATTCGCACATAGCGCGAAACTCAACACAATACCTTATCCAAACGTCGGATTTCGCGCTATGTGCGTATCCGGGGTTAAAAAGAGGGATTTCCATTACAAAAAACACTTCGACCTTGAAATGACCTTCAAAATGAGGTTAAAGGTCAAAGGTTTTTGGTGCATTGGGTGGCCCACTATGTTCTGAACAAATTTTGTAGAGGTCATTTTTCGATATCTTAAAAATTAAAAAAACGCTTTTATGCAGTTTTTCAAGCATTTGACCTTAAATCGACCTTCTCAAGGCCATGAAAAAAAATTTAAAAATACCGTTTTGGACGTAAAATTTCCCGCTCTTTCCGAATCCGGGGTCAAAAATGGGGGTTCCTATTTAATTTTATTCTTTTTTTTATCTCTTTATCTTTTCTCTACTTCTTATTTCCTTTTCTATTCTTTTTTTTTTTTTTCATTTTTTTTTCTATTCTTTTTTCTTTTTTTTCTTTTCTTTTTTTTTCTCTTTTTTTTTTCTTTTTTTTATTTTTTTTTTTCTTTTTTATTTTTTTTTTTTTTTTTTTTATATTTTTTCTTTTTTTTTTTTTTCTCTAGTGTAATCATACCGTGATAAAATAAATTTTACTCATATTAAACAAATACATGTCACGGCTACGGAGTCGCGACATAACACTTTCTTGAAGGATATTAGATATTATAATTCAGTCAGCTCAATGAGGTTATGGTGGACTGCAAACAGAGCATCAGATTTGCTAAACAGTGGAGAATCCATATCATGCTTGATGATAAAGAGGTTCAGAGTAGTTTGAGATGGAGAATTCTTATCAATGATATGAAGCGTCGGCTCAACGGATACAACCCTTAAGGCATTTGTGTCAATCAACTCACAAATATTCTCAGCTTCATGCAGAGAAGTGGATGATAAGTCAGTATTAATGTCCCCAGTAAGAATTACCTCGTTATAAAATGGTAGGAAGGTAGCCATTGTGTTAAAGAAAAAGGTTGGCGATGTTCCAGATGAATGACGATATACGAGTACTACTGTAATTAGAAACTTAAACAAGCTTTTATTGATCTCGGCTATGATGAATTCGCGTATGTTAACAAATGTGAGACCGGATAAGGTCAATATCATAAAAGTCTTTAATATAGAAGCCCAGCCCACCGCTTTCCTTGCCCTCGCGATTATGTCGATGAAAATTATAACCTGATAGCATGAGATAAGAATCTGGTTGGTCCTTTTCTAAGAATGTTTCAGTGACAGTGAAAATATCATAGTTCTTTTCTTGGCAGCGTGCTCTGAGTAAGGTAAAATGAGCAGTGGAATTTAGGCGATTTACATTTAAATGAGCTATGGTGAAAGTGGTGGTGACCGGAGTTGACTGAAAAACCAAAGATGGTTTACTTCGATTTAGAAACAACTGGATTTGATAACAATTCTGAAATTGTACAGATGGCCAGAAAATGTCAAAAATATGAATATGATATATACGTACGTTAATCCAACAAGAGAAATTTCAAGAGGTGTTGCTAAAGTGACTGGTCTATATAATACAGATAGTATGCTCTGTAACAATGGGAAGTCAGTGGAAAGTATGACACTTCAAGAAGCTCTACTTTCATTCAAACAATATTTGCAATCATTGTCGAAATCAAAAAAATGTATTCTAGTGGCTCATAAGATGCTTTTGGCATTCGATCGAATTTTTTTTACGACAAATTATGAGTTATAATTTGCTCCGAGAATTTGATATTTGATATTTAATCCAAGATTTGATATCATTACAGGATTTTTGGATACCGTAAGAGTGTTAAAAAATCTACTTCCTAAAAGAAAAGGTCGGGATCAATTCAAATTGGAAGTTTTAGCCAAAGATTTTTCAAACCAAAAAGAATCAAAAAACTTTCATGATGTTCTTTATGGCGTCAGGGTCTTAGAAAAACTTATACATATATTAAAGTGCAAAGAAAAGCTTGTTAGTTCCAAAAAAGCTCATTATGAAGGCTGCAATATGATACTTGAAGCTAATAAAATTGATTACAAATTGCAGTTTTTAAATAAACGAAAGAATGTTCTCTCTCTTATGTTTTTAAAGAAGTCAGCTAAACGTAACATCACTGACAAGGAAATCTATGACAAAACAGAGAACATTCGGTGTAGTTTACTGACAAAATTAAAGACAAGGTAAAAACTATCAAAGACCAAAAAGTTTTAACTAGACTAGTTGAATTTTTACAAGCTGAAGAAACATAAAAAGTTTTTTAAAAATTTATTAAACAATTTTCAGCTTTTCATTTTTAAAATTTATGATATAAATACCTTAGAAATATGTAAGTAAAATGAATTTATAATTGTTGTAACGAATTACATATTTTACAATTCAAATAAACATGTATTCATTCTTTACTTGAATCAGTCCTTCCAAACTTTTTATTTAATCATGTCAATATATAAAAAACACCAACTAAACTAATATTTAAAACATCAAAAAATATTTACAAAATTGATAATTCAAATAAAAGAAAAAAGGATAAAACCATTTACATCATTCGCTTACGCTACGATTGAAACGTACAAACGGTTTGCGGTGTTACCAAGTCATAATGTTTACCTCTGCGCGCCGATTGAAAGATTCAGTCAGTTGCGAATTTCGAGTATGCATAGCATCAAAAATAGTCCTGATACCCATATTTTTTATCACTGCATGTTAATCCTTGTAATCTCTAGAACAACATACTAGTTTTTCAAAAAATTCTAAAGAAAATTGTCTCTACAATCTTAAAAAATATTAAGCCTATCTAATGTGTGTTGAAACTTTGAACTCTAAAGTTGTATTTCTTGCTTTTTGCTTATTTACCTATATTAATCTTTTTACCGCTGTCTATAGGACGAAAAATAGAACTTATTTTCAAAGTTGGAAGAAAATCTAAAGAAAAGTGATTTTTTAAGGTACGTCCTTGATTATCATATATAAATACTACTTGTGCAAAGGAAAGATATATGTAATTTCGAATTTTTATTAACATTTTTTGAGAACTAATAATAATAATTAACTCGTATTCTATTTACCATTTTTTAATGTTATGAACTCGTTATGTCAATATCGTACTTTTGCTTAGCTTTCGATTTACGTAGATAACTCACTATAATACAAGTAATTTAAATTCGATGCGTATGAAATACGTTAAATTTTCTTACCACAAGTTGAATTTTGCTATTGTTACAAATAATTATATTTCTGTTATATGAAGCTACTTCCCGGCTTACACTTCTTTATATTCGTGTATTCAATAATTATTTAAATATGTTGGTATCAGAAACAATTGTTATATGAAGCTACAACTTTCCAATTTACACTTATAGTTTTTGTTACTTTAAGCTACGATTTTTCGGTTTATGCTTAATCTTTCTATTTGTGTTATATTATACTTCAACATTATTGAGTTTATACTCAATCAAATTTTGTTCAATAATTTATTTAAATAATTGGATACCGGAACCAATTGTTACGTCTTAGCTATTAAATTAATAACAATCAAGACGTACCAATGCAAAATTAGTAGGTAAGGCTCACTTTATAAAGATGTTAGCAACAACTATTATTTAGTAAATTTAAAGAAAATATATATTTTTTCTGTCTCAGAAGGAAATGATTTGTAAATAATCAATTGAAGTGAATAATTGTTTAATACTGTATCTTGCAGAATCAGCAATAAATGTGTCTACAGCTCAGGTCAGGCGTTATTAGAAGAATACAATAACACTAACACTTTATAATAGATTTAAAATAAATTACTAAAGATTATATAAGTTATTTTTTACAATGAAATTAAGAATTGAATAAGTAAGTATAAAGTAAAGATAGAAGTACAAGTACCTAATTGTCAAACTGGCCTGTGCACGGAGCTCTGAATTCAAAACTTTGTGAACTGAACCAACTGCGAATGCGTATGATAAGCTTTATATTTTGTCGGTATTGCACTGTATCATCATTGTGTTTTGAAAATATGTGGAAAATAGCACGTACTTGCTTCATTGTATTTTTTTCATGACATGAATCGATCTCTTTAGGAGTTTAAATTTCAGAATTGTACAGGTAATGTTTAAATTTGAAAACTTTGCAAAAAATACGTTGCAAGACGTAACATAATATAATATTTTTCACGCGTAATATAAATGTCAATTAATACATGTTTTAATATAAAAAATAAAAATTTAGGTGGAGCTGAGACAATAGAACGTCGCCTCAAAGTAAAAATTTTTCACTGCACTATATTTTTATACATTATTTGATTTTTCATAATAGTAAGAAAATATAATTACTTACAACGCTTTACATTCTTCTTCTTCCAATAAATATGTCATTTGTATATCAATCATTAGCGTAGGTTCATTGAGAGAAGCATCAATCATTTTATTGGTCAAGCTCTCAATGAAAAATGGCGATAACCATTTCCACACATCTTTAATACTTGGAATATTTTTTATATCGTAATTATATGCTGAGTGATTCAGTTCTTGTAATAAATATAATAAAGATGCCTTTTCTCTAATTTGAATGGCTAAAGGCATGCATAGAGAAAAAGAAATCACGTCGCAATCGTAACTAAGAGTCTCCTTATCACGTACTACCTAAAATGTTCAGATTAATAAATACATATAATATTCTGAACAAATTGTCATGCTGTAAGAAAAAATAAATCGAAATTTGGATGATAAGAAAATCTAGAAATTTAGTATCGTATTGGTTTCACAATTTGAAATAGTTACAGTTAAATAGAAAATGGAAATATTTAAATAGGAAATAGGAAATTCATTTACTAAATAAAGTCCTCGCTGTCGAGTACTGAATCTGGATGAAAATGCAAGAAAAGCCCAAATACAATAAAAGGAAATAAATGTATGCAAATCTTTTTTTAAAACAATTATGATCGTTAAAGTGAACGCATTTTGATCTTGATCTGATTGACTGAAAAATAGCCGCCTGATTAGGTCTTATGTATGATAGTATATATGCGTTGCGTACTCTCATGAAAGATTCCTGCAGATTTTTGTAGACGATTAAAAGTTCGAAAAGTGTATCAGTATGGTTGGCATGAATTGATTAATATAAATTGATTGTGTTACATCCGGAATTAACAAAATATTTACTTTCCCTTTCTAATTTCAAGTATTACCGTAATTTACTAGGAAAATCGATCTAGAGCGACCGAAGCTAGACAGAATTATCGAAAAGAAAAACCTGTTGTAGCGGGTTACCCTCCGCAACTTTTGACTTGTAGATTCTCCTGCGATTTGTCGAACTGCTGTGCGGCGGTGACAAGAATAGTAGAATGTGCCTAAAGCACCACTCACAGTCAGTCACACTTTCAAGGATTGGCAGAATGTTTTGGTTCGAGTTGTAATTTTACTGATTTTTATGGTATAGATTTCTTTATAACTATTATACAGTTAATCTTACAAGAGAGTTAAACGTTTCGCATAGTTTGTTATGGTTTCGCTTGCGATCGCGAAGTGTGTATCCAGTCTTCTCCGCAATCAAAAAAAGGCCGGCAATGGCTCGCCCACTGACGTGATAATTAATATCAATGGCCAATGGGCTAATTGTTCATTAAGCTTCACGAGTTGTTCCTTATCCTATTTAGTAACTCTTGCGAGAGCGTGAGAGAGGAGAACTGTATATTCCCCACTTTTGCGCTTTTGTCAAAAACGCATATTAGGCGAAGACTATCCGTGTTTCTCACTCTCCGTGAAAAACGGCATCGACTTACATGCACATTTCGTCTGGAGGTCGATCCGTACCGAAACTGCCGAGATCAAGGAACCGCGAAGTTAGTCGTTTGCGTAAAAAAGACTGAAAGTCACACACAAAATGCTGTTTTGGCAACATTTCAGCGTCTGATATCTGGCTTGCTTGAGACGTAACACCTCTCCTGTTATTTGAAAAAGTGTGAAGCTTGTTAAAGAAGCTTCCACTTTCGAAGTGATGAATATTGCAATGAGCTACTTCAGGCACTGAGATGCGTGCTTTTAAATGAGATAAAATAACTTAACAAATCTATTAATCTCCTGTGTATTTATGAATGACCCGAGTCGGATACCATCCGAAGTCGCTGTCTATTTATCAGCTAACGACAGTGATGTCCTGAACGAGTAGTTCTCTGTGTGTAAAGATTTTATGATAATATTAAACTAATTGTCAATAGTACGCTGGTAAATATAATTTAATTATGTTTACGGAGTTGAACATGCCTTATTATTTGTGGCTTTTAGTTTAGTGTGTAACTCTTGTAGTTATTCGTTTGGTTTCTTCTCATCTTCATTCTTGAAGGTGGTCTTGGTCGGTATGCTTCTGTAATGGACAAATTGTCTTACAAACGTGGCCCGCTCTTTTCGTGGTAATATTGAATTGTAATCTCTCGCGATTCCGTGTGCTTATAATATATGTGTTTTTGGTCTTACGAAGAATTTTTTTTTATTACAAATGACTGGTAATTTGTGGTAACAATTTTTAGTATCCCTGAGACGACATTCCGTGGGTTGGTACTACATAATTTGTGCAATTTCGCCAACTGCGACTGCTGTGTATCTTGGTTGGCGCCTGATTATCGTGGTAAATTCATCAGGTGCAGTAATGGCATACGCCAGTGAAACAGAATTTTGAATTACTTGTCGTTCAACTTCACATCTGTATTTTATTATACTGGTATACTTGAGTAAATTGAAGTTTAACGTGCCGTGCTGAGTAAGTAATTTTTATGTTAAAATACGCCAATAGAAGTATATCTTCGACATCGATTCTCTGTTTTGCGGGACAGGAACGGTTTGGTTGTGTTTCTACTACGACAATCTGACTAATTCAGTGGAAATGAGGCGGTATCCGCATAGATCAAATGAACTGGTTGAGTTGGTGAAATACACGTTTGGAGCATGTGTGACGTTATCGGACACTTTAGTATCGTATCCTTGATGCAACACCTCATATGTATTAAATTTACATTGAAGTTCCGGGTTTATATCTCAAAAAGCATAATATTCTTCATTAGTGAAATAGTGACCATCAGTATACGTAAGTACGAGGTGTGTTCAAGAAGTAAGGTGACTTTTCAAATTTCACGGGCAACGTACTTTCGATTATCGATTTTTTTGTTTTGTTATGTTGGTACACTCTTCCCGAATATCTGTACCAAGTTTCAAGTGTATAGAATTTTTGGTTTGGTTGTGAGAGGCGTAAAGGTTATAAGTGTTTTGCGAACTCGGCGATTTCTTGCTATCGAAAAATATGGATCAAAGGATTTGCATCAAATTTTGTGTAAAAAATAAAATAAAGTGCTCCGAAACACTTGAAATGTTGACGGTGGCATACGGTGAAACTGTTCTGAGTAAAAAAAATGTTTACAAGTGGTACAAACTCTTCCAAGATGGCCGGGAAGATGCCAATGACGAGCCTCGCTCTGGACGCCCAAGCACGTCAACAACTGATGAAAACGTTCAAGCAGTGAAGAAAATTGTTCTGGAAAATCGTCGAATCACTATCAGAGAAGTTGCTGAGGATGTTGGTATATTGCTTGGCTCGTGCCATGAAATTTTTTCTAACGTTTTGGGCATGAGACGTGTGTCAGCGAAGTTTGTTCCGAAATTGCTAAATTTTGACCAAAAGAACCGTCGCATGAGCATCGCTCAAGAACTGTTGAATGACGTCAACGACGACCCAGATTTACTCAAAAGGGTCATAACTGATGACAAATCATGGGTATATGGTTATGATATCGAAACCAAAGTCCACTCGTCCCAATGGAAGAGCCCAGATGAGCCAAGACCGAAAAAAGCACGCCAAGTTCGATCAAATGTCAAAGTTTTGCTCACTGTTTTCTTCGATTACCATGGCGTGGTGCATCAGGAGTTCTTACCATATAGACGTACGGTCAATAAACAGTATTGTCTTTTCAATAATTAAGTTATGCGCCGTTTGCGAGAAGCAATACGAAGAAAACGCCCAGAATTGTGGAAAAACAATTCATGGCTTTTGCATCACGATAATGCCCCTGCTCACTCATCTTTGCTTGTGAAAGATTTTTTGGCCAAAAACAGCACCACAATCATGCCTCAGCCACCATATTCACCGGATTTGGCCCCATGTGACTTTTTCTTGTTCCCAAACACGGTGGGTTTTAAAATATTTTAATTTTTTTGAATACCACCCCGGAAATTTTTATGAATATCTATTGCAGGAGGTTTATAGAACTAGGAAAAACCAACCCCGAAATCGTAGAACCTCAACTTTTCGTTTTATTCACATTGGAAATTTTTTTTTACTCTTTTGGCATTATAATCATTTTAAAAATGTTAAACTTAGAAAAAAATCAAATTAAAATTGCTCTTGTTTTAAACTATATTATATTTATTACAAATATATACATATATACTGAAAATTATTTTTTTTTTCAATTATGACATAATTTTTCAATGCATTTTTTAATTCAAACACAGTTATAAGCATAATCGTGTAAACATATACGTATTTATGCAATATCATATATGTGTACGTGTGTGTATTATGAAATAGGAAGAATCAACCTCGTTCAATAGTCAATTGGTTGCTGGTACTCATGCTATTATGATGTAAACAATATCAAAGGTCGCGCGAGTTTTCAAATATAACGTATGCCGCGGAAAATATGTTGAAGTATGTAGAAAGTGGGGGAAGTTGACTATAGATTCGACCGTTTTCGCGTCAGTTAGCTGTTATCAGTCTACACCTTTCTTTCGTGTTGCTACAAGTTTTGAAAATTCTCAGTGATAATGTCGCAACTTAATCATGCAGCTTCTCACGAAGAGAATAGAAAAAAAGTTTGTGTAGGTTGTAAAGAAAAAAAGAAAGGCATGAAAAATATTGGATCTGAAATGAAAAAAAAACTAGATAAAGTTTCAAATTACAGTGATACAGACGTTCGTCTACCTACATCAATTTGTACATCGTGTCGTGTGAAGGTTTATGAATTAGCCAGAAGTGATAACAAATTTAACTTGCCTGATTATTCTAACTTTACATTTCCTAAAAAAGTTACAAGAACAAATAGTGATATGATTTGTAATTGTACTCTATGTGACTTTGCGCGAACTGATTTGGGATTTGTTGTGAAACGTAAATCTGAATTGAAAAAGAAAGGTCAAAATCTATCGAAAAAATGTGCCAAGTGCATATCTACATTACATAAAGGAGTACAACACAATTGCACGTCATCAACAAAATATAAAAATGTTAAAGATATAGTACAAAGTTATTTACCTGAGAAAACAAAAGAGCATTTAACGTGTGAGCTTATAAAAGGAAATGTTGCTGAAAAACATAATCAAGGAAGTATTGAATCAGCAGGTAATGTTATTTCCTTATCCCAAAAGCACGGAAAGCCTCTTAGAATAGAACTGTTTCCCAAAGACAATCGTAAAATAATATCTGCGGAAGATATGTTACAGTTACAAACAAAATATGGATTGAGTACTAATAAAATTTGTGGAATAGGAAATTTGATTCGCATAGCGCTGAAAGATAGGAAATGTATCGAAAATGATTTAAAAAGAAAATTGAACTCTCTTAATCACCGGCTTGATGACTATTTTTCAATCGCAGAAGCCAAATTCTCTAAAACAAAGGGCAAACTTAAAACAACAGAAGATAAGCCGTTTATTTTTTGTAATAATGTTGTTGAACTATGTCAACTTATAGAACAAGAAAGATATGTAACTAACTGTTCTTACAAAGTTGGTATTGATGGGGGTGGCGGTTTTCTAAAAGTTTGTATTTCTTTGATAGATAGTAGTGAAATTGATGCCAGAACTGAAAATAAATCAAAAAAATTGCGACAGTCATATAAGGATGGTATAAATGTAAAATTTTTGAGTTCTAGTGTAATGAAATTATTCATCATTGGTTTAGTGGAATCAACTCAGGAAAATTTTGAAAATATTTCTCTGCTATGGACATTATTGAAGCTCGATACATTTAATTGTACAGTGGCCACTGATTTGAAATTAGCAAATATTTTAATAGGTATTATGACACATGCCAGCAAATACCCTTGTACTTGGTGCACAGCTTCAAGTGATGAATTACATACATGCGGTGTACTCCGAACACTCTCTAATTGCCTGAAAAACATGGAAGCTTGGGAAAAAGATGGAAGTAAAAAAGAAAATGCCCAACGCTTCAAAAACTGCGTGAATAAACCTCTCTTTAACTACACAAAAGATAAAGAAATTATAGACCTTATTACACCTCCAGAACTGCACTTGTTACTCGGTGTTGTCAATAAGTTGTATGAAAGCATGGCATCAGAATTCGAAAATGAAAGTCAAGCATGGGTTACAGAATGTCATGTAGATCGAGAAGTATACTATGGAAAACCTTCTTTCAATGGCAACTCTTGCAGAAAATTACTAAAAAGTGTTGACATTTTACGAAGAATCTCTGAAAAATATGTAGGAAGATGTATGAAATATGTTCAATGTTTTCAAGACTTCTGTCATGTAGTTGATTCTTGCTTCTCAAATAAACTGGACCCTCAATTCAAAGTGTACATAAATAATTTTAAGAAGAGCTACGCAGTTTTGGAGATTAGTATCACTCCTAAAGTGCATGCAGTTATTGAACATGTACCATATTTTTGTTCTAAGTATAAAAGAGGACTTGGCTTTTATAGTGAACAAGCTATGGAATCAGTCCATGCAGATTTCAAGAAGACATGGTGTAAATATAAACTTAATAAATCACATCCTGAATATTCACAAAATCTATTAAGAGCAGTTTGTGAATATAACAGCAGCCATATTTAAATTAAAAAATGCATTGATAAATTATGTCATTATTGAAAAAAAAATTATTTTGATCCATATATGTATATATTTGTAATAAATATAATATAGTTTAAAAGATGAGCAATTTTAATTTAATTTTTTTCTAGTTTAACATTTCCAAAATGATTATAATGCCAAAAGAGTAAAAAAAAATTTCCAATGTGAATAAAACGAAAAGTTGAGGTTCTACGATTTCGGGGTTGGTTTTTCCTAGTTCTATAAACCTCCTGCAATAGATATTCATAAAAATTTCCGGGGTGGTATTCAAAAAAATTAAAATATTTTAAAACCCACCGTGCAAAACTAAAGAGACCTATGAAAGGACGGAGATTTGCAACGATTGAAGAGATAAAGACTGCATCGCTGGAAGAGCTCAAGGCTATACCGAAAAGTGCTTATGAGAACTGCTTTGAGGATTGGAAAAACCGTTGGCATAAGTGTATTGTATCTGAGGGGGATTACTTTGAAGGGGACAACATAAATATTGATAAATAAATAAATATTTTTTCTTAAAAATAAAAAGTCACCTTCCTTTATGAACACACCTCGTACATTGCGTACCAAGAGGAAGATATATTTCGTTTTTCTCTCTCTTCGCACTCACGTAAAATTCCTGAACTGTGGTTGTAAGTTCTGAGTACTCGTATGCATTTTCGTACTTAATGACGTTTATTACGAAACGAATGGCTTGAGATTTCCTTTCGCTGAACAACGAGTCATGGCTAGTGACAGTTTCATGAGTAGTTGCCTTTTCTCTGATGTTTCTTATGACGGTTCATCCAAGTTCGAACTCACCGTATCGTGCCATGTCAAAGCACTTATCTGATAAACCTTTTTTATGTAATTTTCAACACCGCGTTCAACATTAGAATTGTGCGAAAACATGCTACAGTGATGTGCTGTACATTTAACTTGGATTTTACACTGTCTTACAAAGATCTTTTCGTATTCAATTACTTGTAATAGTTAAATGTATACATATGTTTACGTTGGCTTAATGTCTTCGAGATCACAACATCCAACATCGACAAGAGAGACGATCATTATGTTAGGTTTTCCGTCTTCACACCTGTAAGAGGTGAGTGTGGCAAAAGTGCTGATGACTGCCAGGAAGATAAATACCAAAAGGATTTCCATGTCATCTCGTTTCTTCGTATTTCGTTTGAACTCTAGATCGAAAAGAAACAGTAAAAAAGAAGAAAAAGATGAAAAAAGTAAATACTTTTTGATATTATGTGGTGTATTAAGTTTCCACATCAGGTTCTTGTTTCGATTTGTTTCGCTTATGCTTCATATTATCGTAATAATTTTTTTTTTAATTGGAATGTTAACTTTATACCGTTATTTTCTAGTCGATACTAATAAAAAATGCTTACATTTACAAGTCGCTTTATTTCTTCGCTTATCATCCGTTATTTGTATTAGAACTGTTCTCGCTATTATATTTTTCGGTGGGAAGTTGTTTGAGTTTTCTTCATGGCTGGGCAATGTACAAGAACTATTTGGTACTGTAGTGCTGATCTCGCTACACCTTACGCGAGTTAAGAACAATGTAATTGGGTGGACTAAACAGGTGCTATTTTTATACGCGATTTTGATACTACCAGTTTCATTTTTTATTTCTAGAATTTTAAAAGGGCCTCGATATAAGGGGCTCTAGAGGCAAAACTAAATGTTCCCGTCTCTGGCTCTGAAATCCTCCTATAGCGTATTCGAGGCGTCACTGGTTACGAAAATTCGTTCTTCAAAATTTGGGTGTATTTGTATCAAGATTGGTGCAGACGTCAAACAATGTTTTAAATAATCGAAGGAATTTGGTGGTGCTCGCTCTATGTAAATAGGACGTCCTTTTTGAGTAGATCTGTTAAAAGTTTTACAATTTTGGAAAAATTGGAAAAAAAATAAGCGGTAGTATTCAGAAAATCCGTGAAACAATTTCACAGCAGTTGGATTTTCTAGTAATAGAAACTTTGTTATTGCTTCTGTTTTCTTTGGATCCGAATTTATTCATCCCGGGGTTAGCACATGTCCAAGATAGTTTGCTTCCTTGCGATAGAGCCTGCACTTTTTGGGGTTGAATTTTATGTTTGCCTTTATAAATATTTCAGCTGTTAAAAGAAATTTCTGATTATGCTTATCAAGGTTTCTGGCACAGATATTAAGATCGTTGATATTTGCAAATACAATTTTTTTCTTGAACACCTCTTAGTACATTATATATCATGCGTTGGAGTGTAGTGGGCGCTTTTTTCAATCCGAAGGACTTTTTGACGAATTGGACGTTCAGAATATAAGTTAGTGGATTTCAAAATTGTTGTTTGAGGGTTTGAAAGTTTGAAATACAAGGTTTTATGAATATCAGTTTTGTAAAATATAGGTCAAGGGATTTAGGGTTTTTAAACTGTAGTATATGAAGCTAGGCTACAAGGGCTTATCAGTTTGTAGGATTAGGGTTGGTAAGTTAGTAATTTAAAATTTGTAGTTCAAAGGATAAAGATTGTCTACGATCGGGATTATAGATTTAGGAATAAGAATGATAAAAAAAGGTTAAAGATTTATGAATTTTGAGTATAAAATTTAGAAGTATATGGTTTAGGGACTTATAAGTTTAGCTTTTAAGCTTTTTTTATTTATTTATTTATTTTTTATTTTTTTTTTTAATATGGGTTTTATGGATTTCGATTCCTAACTATAATCAACAATGTATCGAACAAAGTTCCATATGTGAAACAAAGGTAATGAGATGCGACCAGGATTATCGGAAGTAGTTAAGTCAAAACAGACGTTGGATAACAAGAAAGAACTTTGAGTACTCAACTTCCTCGTAAATTCCATTAAAGCGAAAACAATAATTTATAATTATAGTACATATAAACTATAGCTATGAGACCGAAAGGAGAGAAAGTATTGCAGGGAGAGTTGGGTTAGTTTTATTACTCTATTTTCGAAACAAAGTATCTAACTTGTATATGAAGTTTAAGCAAAGAACGTATAATATTTCAGTAGTATAGCAATGTATGTTCGAGCACACCGGAAGTCACACCTGCGGGGGGTATTGTTAATAATTGTTAATGTTAACAAATCGGAAGTCACACCTGCGGGGGGTATTGTTAATAATTGTTAATGTTAACAAATTGTTAATGTTAACAATTATTATTAACAATATTCGTGGGGGTCCCTGGTTTAACCCTTTGATTCCCTGGCCTAACGCTTCAGTGTTAATTATTATTAATGTTAATAATTATTTATAATTTTTTGAGGAAGGTTTCTAGGGCTCCTAGTCACTAGGGCTCCTAGTCCCTAGGGACCCTAGACCTAGTGCTTTCAGTCTAATTAAATAAAAATTTTTTTTTTTAAGTTATAAATATATATTATTGACAATTTACTTGCTACATTGAGAATGAAATGAATAGAAAATAGCGACGATTTTTTGAAAAAAATGAAGAGACAAACCGGAGAATCGAACCGGAGTCCTCTGGGTTGGCAGGCTAGCGTTCTACCACTAGAGCCAATGCCACATGTACCTTAGAGGATGCATATTGTGTATATTAGCTACACACGCATACGTTTGGTATTGGGCCTGAGCCTGCGGACGAGGGGGAGGGCATGCTGTCTATAGTTCTAAATTGAGGATGCGTGCTCTCTCTTTCTCTCTCCTACGCTCTGACTAAGCGTGGACCACAGCGCGTGGAGGAGGAGGGGAGCGCATATGCAGTTATGCTTACTACCTATCCTCTTATCTTAAGTTAACTATGTCTATCACAAATGTAGATCACAGCTGGTTTGAGGATGATCAAGCTTCTGCACTACTTTCCGGAAGAGAGAAAAAAGAGAGCAGCTATGCTTTGCTACCAACCCTCTTTCTTTATCTTATACTTCATATTGTAGAAAAATATTATCTGTTATTATTACAAGCGTTCGGTATGATTTTCGACGGTCAGTCTCAAGGCAAACATCGATTTGGTCTAGCACATTGTGAAATTAGTTTTTCTATTTATTTGTATAAAAAATTTGTGTTAGTGAAAATGGAAAGTATAATTAATGTTTGTCAGCTTCTAGAAACCGTAAGTAATCATTTTAAAAATTAAGAATAATTATATATATATATATATAATTTTATTAATTTTTAATTATAATTTACAGAATACTAATGCTATCCCACGTGAGCTGCTGTATCGGCTGCTCATTGTTGTTTTAAACGTAGTAAGGTCTTTTTATTTATATTATTTAATATTTAATATTTAAATATTTATTTATTTATTTATTTTCAGTTGCTTAGGTGTGCAGGCAACGCACAACACGTTGCCCAACTCACCCAGATTATTGCGATTGTTCGTAAAGTAAGTATATTAATATTATTATTTAATTCTATACATGTACTTATATAGATTTTTCATTTTTCTGTGGATCAAAGAATCAATGACTGAAAGACTGGTCGCACAACAATTGGCCTATCAGATTGAGAAGACCGTAGAAGAGCGAGTCAGGGCGCAGCTATGTCGCTAGAAGTGCGCAGAAATAATGAGAAAAAAACAAGAATTCTCACGATTAGAGCGTAAGAGAAAAGCTGAGCTGGCCAAGACGGTGCAGGATGAATTAGCGGCCAAAATAAAAAAAAGATTAGTTCCAGCAGAATCATCGACATCAGCGTCGCCCTCATCTGCATCATCTTTAGTATCGGAGACGTTGTCATTGTCGTCTACGTCAGTATCGTCTACGTCTGCGTCATCCAGGTCTGCATCTGCAACATCATCGATGCCTTCGCTCGACATTTTACAACAAGATGAGGCAATGGATTTGTCTACTAAGGTAAGAAAACACTTATATTTATTATAAAATTTATATATTTTATGCGTTTATTTTAAACAAAATTAATTAATATTTTTAATATTTTACAGAGAACTGTGCCGAAGAAGCCACAAATCAAGAGTAGTGAGGCTATTCGGCGTAGAATAATTATGATTCCAGCTGAACCGACAACGAGAAAGACGACTCGCCCCCTCAAGGTAGTAGGAACGTATAAGAAGAAAGAAGACAAAATAAAATAAAATAATATTGTTTTTGTAATTATTAATATAAATTTTGAATAAAATAAATTAAAATAAATAAAATGCTTAATTTTTTTAATTAGAGAGAGGGAGAGAAAGAAGTGAGAGAGTGAGAGAACTAGTGGTAGAGAGATAGAGAGAGGGAGAGAGAGAGAGTTACATATAGTAAGCTTATGCTGGCTAAGTTTGGACCCTCGGAGAGGGGGTAGCGTCTCTAGCTTGCAAGGTGCGTACGCCGTTTAGTGTGGATGCTGTTCTCTCTCTCTCTCTCTCTCTCTCTCTCTCTCTATGATTATAGGTAGTTTGTATTAAATTCTAACAATATATATAGTGTATATATATATATATATATATATATATATATATATATATATATATATATATATATATATATATATATATATATATATATATATATATATTGTAACGGGGTATTACCGTTTAATTATTATATTCGCGCGATTACATTAAAAGGACGCGCGTAATTGTCAATGCTCACTACATATCCGGGAGAGCACGAGGAAGTATGCGTCAGTCAACCAATAATTGTTAATAACCTATACTAAAATGAGTGGAAGCTATGAGGTAAAAGCGGATCGAAAAACACTTGTTAGTAATATGAATGGTATCCTTTATTATTCCTCAAAATTCACAAAAGGTCTGCCCGCGCGTTTGTTGACATGAACGCTCGCTCGTCGACAACACGCTTTGCCGGTACGCTCGCTGCTCTTTGTTATTAGAGCCGTTGCATGCACGCATCGAATGTTAGCATCAAATTATTATTCATATGATCGCGATCGCGAAATTAAGCTGGCCAGCTTACCTTATTTGTCGGCGATCGGAGAACACAAATA
The DNA here is from genome assembly GCF_024137745.1 of Phymastichus coffea. Classification (NCBI taxonomy): domain Eukaryota; kingdom Metazoa; phylum Arthropoda; class Insecta; order Hymenoptera; family Eulophidae; genus Phymastichus; species Phymastichus coffea. The sequence continues at coordinate 81,316 of NW_026707006.1, read as the reverse complement.
CCTCGCACAGAGCGGAACAGTTTTTATTGTTTTTATTGTTCTGCTCGCGGGTCGCGAATGCGCGCACACAATGGTTTCGCCCTCGATGGCGAAACCTCACAAACACACACTCGGCTGGGCCTCGAGTTGGTAGCTGGAAGGCTCCTTGGCGGCTGCAGTCCTGGACCACTGGCTCTCAGTTGAATATCGCTATTTCGGCGAGTAATCGTCAAAGGCACGTAGATCTGCGGTAACGTTAACGAAAAGCGGGTAGACACTATGATGGTCGATGCTTCACTAGTTCGAATTCTATCGCGCGCGTTCCGTCTGCTCGCGTGCCGAATTCCTTCGTTACCTATTTCGTCCCCCCGGGAGGTGCTGCCCTCACAGACAGCAATTAAGTTAAATAATCAGCGCTAATTTGACGTTTACCGTCACAATATATATATATATATATATATATATATATATATATATATATATATATATATATATATAAAATTTTATTTTTTTATTGAAAAGCATTGTGTACATTGATCATATAATGTCTTGTTAATTTTAAACTAATTTTTTAACATCACTACTAATTGGATTATATTGTGCAATACGATCGTGTAATATTAAGCAGTAGGCTGCAGTATCTTCAGGAAAATCGGTCCGAGCTTCAAATTCTAGGCGAACATCGACTGGAGCGCTTTTTAATGTTTCATTTTGTTTGGAGCAGTTTATAACTATTAACGGCACTTTATTAATGAAATCCTTTTTAATGAGTAACGGCTCGTTTTCTTTACCATAGTAAGCGTTTTGAAAATTAGTATACATATCGTAGAGAACAGCAAACTGATTTTGATTGATATTTAAATTGAGATTTCCATACGGATAGCATTGTGAATTGAGGAATAGCTTCACATTACTAATATTACAATGATCAAAATTACTAGAATTGACACTTGCTGAACTTTTACGTTTAGTTTGAAAAGCTAAAATAACAAAGCGAGGCTTTTCCAATTGATTGGAAGTCTTAACACTCCAAACATGCTTTGATGTACGAGGTAATTTTGGATACTCATACATTTCCCAAGTACGATAACTCATAGTAATTGCACGATCTCGTCCAATCTAATTGAGTAATTTGATTTTTTCTTTGTCTGCAACCATCACATATGGCATCAGCCATTCAACCTTAGTTAAAGAAATTTTTTATTTTTCTGAAGCATCAGAATTCCATACTGGAATACTTAAAATAGCATTCAAATCATCTTTTGATCTTGTGAGAATAAGTTCATGCTTGACATTGACTACAATTTTCCGATCATCTTCAGCAAAGCCCAGCAACGTACTGAGAGGGATAGTCACATCAAAAAAACCTTAAGCGTTACATATTAAAACTTCATTGTTATCACCATTCCATCCGGCATTTTCAGCGATAGAGCTTTGACATGGATTGAGTGAAAGCCAATTTTTCACGAGGCTCGATAAGCCTACATTTTTCACTTTATCAATTTCAATAGCATTTATTTCATATCATATTTCCTCGAACAAATGACAGAGGGCGTTGTTGACTAATAAAGTGTTCTCCACTGGCGTAGTACCGTCCGGCTTGGTCAACCGACCACAAATATGAATTATACTGCGTGATGGAAGCAGAGATAAATCTTGATATTGAATTGCTATATGGCTTTCATCACTATTATTGAAATATGATAATGAATAAGGCTGATGCGTATGAACTTCATAATGAGCTATAGACTAATCGAAAGCGACACCTGAATGAATGTCTAGAATTCCCTCCATATTGTTGTTGTTGTTTTATACAGCACACTAATATGCACAATATTGATTTCCACGATTTTCGACGACTTTCAGTCTCAAGCTTTTCAGGAATTGTCTGTTCTGAGGTGTGAGCGGTCTGATAGCTCGCTGTTGACTGGTTGTTGATTGACATTTTTGTCTCTTAATATAGCCTCGACCGGACTTTATATTGTAAATGATACCCATTACTAAGATATAGTCTTTATATGTACTCGCACTATGATCACTTCTCCTCGAAAGTTAACTAGGTTTCCGTCTTGATCAACTATACGAATTTGAAAATAATCAATGCTCCTCACAGCGACTGGAAGGTAAATGACTCGAGAGGGAACTTCTATAATCTTATATCCAGGTGGGACTGCTGGGAAAAATCCATGTATAGTATGTACTTTGCGATCGTTTATGTAAGAGCCTGTAGTAATATTACACTCTACACGTAAAGCGTTGACTTTGAGAATAGCGACGGGTAAGTCAGAACTATGTGTTTCGTTTTCAACGAGCACACGTCTAGTGAAGCCTAAAATTGATCCAATAGAATCTTCTGGTTCAAAATGTATTTTTTGAGTGCACTGAATGACACTACGTAAAGTATTATTATTTGGTTTCAGACTAAACGATACACCTTTAGATGCTAATGCTTCTTGGAGAAAGCTTTCAATATCTTCTATTTCGTAGCTACCAGTTGGTAAAGTGATAGCTTCTTGACCTTCAATGTAAAACTTATTATAACCAACGTCAATGTTTGGTATTGAATTAAATGTTAATAGCTCAACTAACCAAGAACGTATTTTTTGTTTGGTATCAATGCGATCGGTGGAAAATAATATGTTTCGAGTACGGATGATGTTCCTGAGAGATTCAATGTCAGTGTATTCTCCATGACAGATTCATGTCAAATGATAGTCATTCTTTGAATGAGTATTTTATATACTAGTCGTCTTTTCTATAGTTTGTTTAAAAGAAATTTGAGACAAAGATGGCCGCAATTATATGTATTAAAATCTTGATATCTAATATAATTATACCTGATTCTATTAACTTTGAGATAAAGCAATAGATCTATAGGCGGTTGCAGATTACCAAAACTATCAAAACATATAACCTCATCACCTTTCTTTTTGTATGCCACCCAATGAGTACCTGGTCCACGTTTATCATCTAAATATACAATAGCTGTATCTTTATATCGTGGTCCATCAGCTGGCAGAGCATTAAGCATGAAAACACCTCAAAAATTTGCAATTTTTAGTATTTTAGCATATTTTCTTATATCATGATCTGTCAGTGCTCGATTAGGTAAAGTTATTTCGAGCTTTTTTTTTAAACCTTTTCCACTTGAATATGGTTTCAGATGAAGACCATAACCTTTACGATATGGTTTCAAATAAAGTCCTTTACCAATAGCAATAGCTTCCATAGTTTTATTATGTCTATGAGCTTCTTTCAATTAATTTTGAGCAGCCTTAGCACTGTTAACGGCTTTTGCTATTGAAGCAGCTCCTCCAGCTAGAGCTCCAGTGGCGCTTAAAGCAGCAAATAATGGAATTAAAAAAAGAAGCGCTCCACCGACTTTACTGGGAATAGGTAAAATACGGGGTATATTTATTTTACTTCTACCGCCAGCCTTTTTCACAGCTTCTTTGGCTCCTTTTATAGCCGAACGAATAACTACAAGAGCTCTATTGTTAGGCACACTACTTTTCGAGACCGTCTTAATAATTTTATTCAATGTAACTGACGGCTTTTTGATTTTTCTACATTTCTTTCGTGCTTGGCGTTTTTTAAATCCTCTACCTCGTTTTTTACTACCTTTCTTCATAGCAACACCCATACCAAGCTTACTTTTAACTTTCATAATGTTGGCTACAGTGAAGGCAGCTGCTTTCTGACCAAAACTGCTATCTTTAGCTTGAACTCTTTCCCAAGCTTTGTTAGCTAGAATTTCGTCAGCTTTATTTCTTGTCGCAATATCCCCAGATTTTGCGCATAAGCAATATCGGGTTCTTTACAAGCAACGTCTAGTGGATTTTTACCAGGATCTCCACGTGCCAATCGTTTGTTCAATTTTGTACCAGGACCACAATACTGATATCCAGGTAAGTGAGCTTCAATAGGCAAGTTATTTATAATCTTGTTCACTAGATCACCACCAGTCTTTCTTTTATAGTACGTGATCATACTTCTTCGAAAGACAGCATGTTAATGAAATAAAAGATATATAAGCAGACTTTTGATACCAAACAAACTCATTCGTTGAGGTGTCGATGATGAGTAAACAACATGGATTTCAAAGAACAACCTCTTAAGCTTCAAGTTATTAATTTCGATAGAGTGGTGGAGACGGAAAAACAAGAAAAAAGACATGGTGAACTATTGCCTAATAGTATCCGTGCCGTTTTCTGCGGACCTAGTAATTGTGAAAAAACTAATTGTTTATTAATATTAATCACTCATCCTAATGGTCTTATATAAATTATTCTTAATTTTTTCTACTCCTGATGTTTGATAATTTAGGGATGACTCCTAAGATCAAGATTACTAATATAATTATATTTGAAAACGTATATGTCTACTCAAAATCCCTTAATCAGCCTAAATATACATTTTTGAAAGATTTATTAGAGCCTATTAATGATATAGAGTATCATACTTTCAGCGAGCATGAGACAGTTGTTTCACCAGATAAAACACGACCAAATTCTATCATGATTTTTGACGATATAGCCACTGAGAAGCAAGATAACGTAAGAGCATTCTTCTGTATGGGTAGACATAAAAAAGTAGATAGTTTCTATCTCTGTCAATCGTACACTCGCATTCCGAAGCATCTCATTCGAGATAATGTGAATTTACTTGTTTTGTTTCGACAAGATGGCGTGAATATTATACATATATTATTATTATATTATAGGCGTGAATATACATTTACAATGATCATGTTAACTCAGATATATCTTTTGAGAAGTTTAAAGCAATTTGTTCAAAATGTTGGAGAGACGATAATCATGGGTTTTTGGTTATCGACAGAGACAGACCAATAAATCATGGACGATATAGAAAGAGATTTGATTCTTTTGCTATAAATATAGATGAGTGAGTGGATGAAGATTATTTAACTTCAGAAATTAGAAGCGTAAACATGGCTGACTTTGAAAAAGAAAAGAAGGTGCTCGATCAATTATCCATGGCTCGTGATGCCATAAGAGGCAAGTATCAACTAATAAAACGCGGTAAAGCTGATTTAGAAAAGATATTGCATGAAACTTTTAAACCTATGGTTGATCCATTGAAGAAACTCGTAGAGGCAACTACTGATAAAAGTAACGCTACTACTGCTGAACAGCCAACGAAAAAGAAAAAGAAAATCGAGTTCGATAATGTTTTCAAGTCAGAAGTAGCAACTGACACTCCCTAAAAATCTAGATAATTCAATAGTACTGCTAATGAATTAAATTCTACATTACAACCGCTTGATACTACATTTGAGTCTGCTATTTCTATTGATGATAATGATGATGATCATGATGAATCATCACTTGATACAACTGCTATAAATTTGAACAAAAGTAGTTCAAATGTAACTACAGAACAGAGACAACAGCTATTGAATGATTCGATTGTAGGAAACTATGTTCGACTATTGCATGAACCTCAGCAGAAAAGTAATTTAGACAAGGCATTTGGTGTTCGCTTACATGAAAATACATATGTCATAGGCAATTCTCCAATTTCCTTCCAAAACGATAACGTGACTGCGAATGATAAAGCATACAGCAAGACGCTTGGTTTAATGGAACTTCTCTTCCGTAAAGAACCTGATTCTAAATTAATCAGTTCATTGGATATTGAAAATTATATAAAAATTCTTGAAATCACTAACGCTCATCGAAAGAGATACGAAACAAATGGAGAATATCGCAATAAGCATGTAAATAAATTCAAAAAGTATATTGGTCCAAATTTATCTTTGAGCAGTAGCGCTAAGAAGCGAAAATCGACTATTGATGGAAGAGGTCTTTTTCCTAACTATAAAATAGCTAGAAAAGGAACGTTATTTGATTACGTACATTGGAATGATCCAAACGAGCTCGTTGATCGATTGAGATTGCTTATAGCCGAACAAACCGCCGGTAATTCTAGTCATGTTAATGAAATTCATTCAATTATTGAAGAATTACGTGAAGCTGTCTATATATATTAAGAGAATCCTAAATATTACTCAGTAATAAAATGAGTGTTGATGTGTTTGGACGTATATTGAATAAAAAAAAGGAGGGTAATCGAGGTCCTCCCGGTATAGAGTATAATATCACTGAAGACGGACAATACAACGCGAATGACGAAAGAATTTGTTATATAGCCGATCCTCAGGAGAGTAACGATGCTGTAAACTTACGAACGTTGCGAAAAACTAGTGAAGCTAACGTCGCTACGCTTACGACTACAATAAATAATCTGCAAAAAACTAGTGAAGCTAACGTCGATACGCTTACGACTACAATAAATAATCTTAAAACATCTTTAAATTTAATAAAAATACAATTACGGTTGTATGGAGAAGCGATTCAATATTTACAAGTAAATAATAATGATAATAATAAGGAGAAAGAAATAAGGATTACACCGTCTGACTTTTCATTCATTCAATCATAACAAATAGATTGAAATGATAAAACATCAAAGAGTGGTGGATGAGTAACAGAAACCAGCACGTTGAAACTATCCCCGTAGAAAAGTTGATGTACGCGGAATAGATGAGACATGGCAAGCTGATCTTGTAGAGATGCAAGGCTACTCGAGAGAGAACAAAGGCTTTCGATATCTATTAACTGTCATTGATATATTTTCAAAGTACGCTTGGGCAGTTCCTGTGAAACAAAAAACTGGTGTAGATGTTGCTTATGCAATGAAGTCTATATTAAAAAAAGGACGCACTCCTAGAAATCTACATGTGGATTGTGGCAAAGAATTCTACAATTCAAATTTTCAAAGACTAATGACAAAGTATAAAATAAATCTATATTCAACCTATAGCAATCTTAAGGCAACTATTTGTGAACGTTTCAATCGCACGCTAAAAAATGTCATGTGGAAAAAATTCAGTCTTCAAGGAAATTACAAATGGATCAACATTCTAGCTGATTTATTGAAATCTTACAATAATCGAAAACATCGTACGATAGATATGAAGCCTAAAGACGTAACTAAAGAGAATGAAATGCAGGTGTTGAGACGATTCTCTTATGACCGACGTCTTCTCGTTAAGAGCCCTAAATTCCAAGTAGGTGATAAAGTACGCGTGAGCAAGTCTAAACACGTTTTCGAAAAAGGATACACTCCTAACTTGTCTGCTGAGATTTTTACTATTCAACGAGTTGCGAAAACAAAGCCTATCACTTATCATTTAAGAGATTATAAAGGCAATCCAATTATTGGAGATTTTTACGAGCAAGAACTATAGAAAGCTATGTATCCTGATGTACGAGGTGTGATCAAAAAGTAAGGTGAATTTTTATTTTTCTCAAAAAATATTTATTTATTCATCAATTTTTATTTTATCTCCTTCAAAGTAATCCCCCTCGGATATAATGCACTTGTGCCAACGCTTTTTCCAATCCTCAAAGCATTTCAAAAAATCATTTTTTGTGATCTTGTTTAGTTCATCCTTCGATGCCGTCTTTATCTCCTCAATCGTGGCAAAACGCCGTCCTTTCATGGGCCTCTTCAGTTTTGGGAACAAGAAGAAGTCACAGGGGGCCAGATCTGGGGAATACGGTGCCTGTGGCATCGTTACTGTGTTGGTTTTAGCCAAAAATTCGCGCACAAGCAACGATGTGTGAGCAGGGGCGTTATCATGGTGCAAAAGCCAATTTTTATTTTTCCACAAATTCGGACGTTTCTGGCGGATTGCTTCGCGCAAATTGCGCATAACTTGCAGGTAATATTCCTTATTTACTTTTCTACCCTGTGGCAAGAACTCATAATGCACCACGCCCCTGTAGTCAAAGAAAACTATAAGCAAAACCTTTACATTTGATCGAACTTGGCGTGCTTTTTTTGGTCTTGGTGATCCAGAATGCCTCCACTGGGACGATTGAGTCTTAGTCTCGACGTCATAACCGTATACCCATGTTTCGTCACCTGTTATAACCCTGTTGAGTAAATCTGGATCATCGTTGACGTCATTCAGTTGCTCTTGGGCGATGCTCATGCGACGTTTCTTTCGCTCAATTTCGGAACAAACTTCGCTGACACACGTCTCACGTCTAAAACACTCGTAAAAATTGATTGGCACGAACCAAATGAGATGCCAATATCATCAGCAATTTCTCTAATGGTAATTCGACGATTTCCCAACACTATTTTCTTCACTTCTTCAACATTCTCATCAGTTGTTGATGTGTTGGGGCGTCCAGAACGAGGTTCGTCGTCGGTGTCTTCTCGGCCTTCTTGGAAGAGTTTATACCACTTGTAAACATTTTTTTGGCTTAAAGTAGACTCACCGTATGCCACTTTCAGCATTTTAAGTGTTTTGGAACATTTGATTCCATTTTTCACACAAAATTTAATGCAAACTCTTTGATCCATGTTTTTAGACAGCAGCAAATCGTGGAGCACGCAAAACACTTCTAACCTTGATGCCTCTCACAAACAAACCAAACATACTACAAAGCTGAAATTTGGAACGTATGTTCTAGACGAGTGTACCTACATAACCAAATAAAAAAGTCGAAGATCGAACGGACGTAGCCCGCTAAATTTCAAAATTCACCTTACTTTTTGATCACACCTCGTATATCTCATTGAAAAAGTTTTAAGGAAACGTGGTAATCAAGTATACGTTAAATGGTTGGGATTCGACAATTCGCACAATTCATGGATAGATAAGACTTTATACGTATGAATGAATAAAGACGTTTATGTAAAGTAACTTTTATTCAAATAAATATCATAATAATAATAAATAATTTTTGTTTTATTTTAATGGTAAGAGCCCCAACCTTCGCTCTCACCTGTGAGGTGGTACTTCCATTTGAGCATCATCACTTGTAAGTCCATTAGAACAAGTCGAAACCTGCTTTAGTAGAAACACCTGTGACTCATTTACCTCTCCACAATATATTTTATAATAAATTTATTGTACATACTTTATTGAAATAAAGATACATTGTTGTTACATTAAATAATAAATTAAAATTTACCAGCGCTATGATATTCAATCTGTAAACAATATTTTTGTACATGATCTGAAAGTAATATTAAAAAGATCATAATTCTTCATGATGGCTCTTGAAATTCGATCTGGTAAAATAAGTTGGAATTCACAATCGAGCTCGAGAATGATTCGATTGTTATCTTCTTCCTTAAAGTTTGTTACTAAATAACAATGATTTTCTTCAAGTTCATAATGATTTTTCTCCGGTAGTGGATCAAAGGGCTTCATAGCTATTTTATTTAACATTTCTAAGTCCATCTTGCTATCGAAGACTTGAGAATAGTGGAGAAGGAAGTGGATACTAGTGGTAATGATTCTTCTAACAGAATGACGTTTTCCGAGCTCTTCTCTCTCTCTTAAGACCTTTACCCCACTACTACATTTTTTTCTAGCCGGCACGGCCGGCTCCCTCCACTTGCTACTTCTTCCACCTCCACTTGCTGCTTCTTCCACCTCCACTTAGATTTTTAGTTTGTTAAGTGTATATACTATACAATAATTTTTTAGTATAGGTTCAAGAATATGATTCATCATTATTATACGTTTTTTAAATAGTGCTCGCGATATTATACTAGTTAGTTGCATAATACGACGTTGGAAGCGTTCTCGATCTCGCGCAAGCTGCTCCCACACTCCTTTCCTCGAGTCATTGTCTTCAATAGGAAGATGATGAATTTAAATATTATCCGAGAACCATACATACTTCGAAGCGCGAATGCTCTTCTTGTTTCTTCTAATAGGCGCCATGATGAATCACAAGAGGATAGTCTTGCTATAGCTATTTCTTCTCACTGAATGATGGTAAAGCAAACTATGCATCCTTCTTATAAATATATTAGAACTCGAATGACTGCCCTCTATCGGAACTTAAGGTTAATTATAGGAATAGTGAGAGCCCCAACCTTAGCTCTCACCTGTGAGGTACTCCCTTTCGAATCAACACTCATGAGTCACCTTTACATTGAGATAAAATTCATATGAAAGGGCTACATTAAGAACTTTTTTTACCTCTCCACAAAAGGAAATAAGAGGATAGTTAAATAAAGGAAAAAAGACTATTCAATTAGATATATATTTTTTATTATTCATAGTGCAGCTATTTACATTAGTATTATAATACATTTAATTACTATTCGTTGAAAATACAATTATGTTTAAATTCGAAGTTTGAACCGACAATATGGTAAATAAATAACTCATCCTTCTCACTAGTCTGATGTAGGTTTTTCATTATTTCTTCATCTTTTTCGAGTACTATGTTAACCCTTTTAGGCAGGAACACATCAAATTCGTCATCAATTGTAATAACAACGCTAAATCCATATTTCGTTGTTAATGATCTAACTTTAGTAACTTGATATAATGTGTTCGATGTTAGTTGGGATATCGCCTTCCGAGGAAGGAAAGTCGTCTTGGAAATTTTATTTATTGCTGAGAAATCCATTCTATAAAATAAAAAATCAAAGAATTAATTATTTATTTATTTATTACTAAGGTATTAATAAACTAAAATTATTTAAATATCTTACTTGTTTCAATAGTTAGTGGAAGATGTATTAGAGATTGAGGTAAGACTGTTGCTTGAGTGAGAGCTGAGCAACTATTTCGAACAAGAGTGAGCTCTTAGTTTTATAAATGGCATCCCCACTCTTAAAGCTCAAGCCGCCATCGCCGCTTCCCTCTCTTTCAGTCTCCCCTCTTTCATGATTCTTCATCTAAAACCATTCTCCCACTCTATAGACTCAAGTATTCATTGTTTCTCCCTCTCCATTACTAGTCATCAACGCCATCTAGTAACTGTCGAAGGAGTAGAATTCTTTCACTAGTGCTGCCCTCTAGAATTATTTTCTTCAATTCTGAATCTTTTCATATTACTATTTTGTTCTATCACTTCGTCTTCTTCTCTATACCTCTTTCTTCGTAGCTGTTCAACTCTTTCTTTCATTTCAGCAATTTCGAGAGTTTTACGAGGTGTGTTCAAAAAATAACGAGAATTTTAGTTTTATGAAAAAAATATTTATTTATTCATCTACATTAATGTTGTCGCCTTCAAAGTAGTCCTCTTCGGATACAATACACTTATGCCAACGCTTTTTCCAATCCTCGAAACACTTTTGAAACTCGATCTTTGTAATAGCTTTTAGCTCTTTCAGCGATTCGCTTTTAATGTCATCTATGCTTGTAAAACGACGGCCTTTTAATGTTCTCTTTATTTTTGGAAATAGAAAAAAGTCACATGGAGCCATATCTGGCGAATATGGAGGCTGAGGCATCGTTACAGTTTCGTTTTTGGCCAAAAATTCACGAACAAGCAATGAAGTGTGAGCAGGCGCATTATCGTGGTGCAAAAGCCATGAATTGTTTTGCCACAAATCCGGGCGTTTTTTTCGAATTGCTTCACGCAAACGACGTTGAACTTGTAGGTAGTACTGCTTATTGATTGTTTGACCTTGTGGCAAGAATTCATAATGCACTATGCCATTAAAATCGAAGAACACAGTGAGCATAACCTTCACATTCGACCGTACTTGTCGAGCCTTTTTCGGTCTTGGCGATCCAGAATGCCTCCACTGGGACGATTGAGCCTTAGTTTCGACATCATATCCGTAAACCCATATTTCGTCACCTGTTATAACACGTTTTAGTAGTTCTGCATCGTTATTGACTTCATTTAGCGACTCCTGAGCAACTTCCATTCGCCGCTGTTTTTGTTCGAAATTCAACAATTTTGGAACGAATTTTGCTGCCACACGTTTCATACCCAAAACATTCGAAAAAATTTGATGGCATGAGCCAACTGATATGCCAACATCATCAGCGACTTCTCTGATTGTGATTCGGCGATCGTTCATAACCATTTCTTTCACTTTTTTCACGTTTTCATCGGTTGTTGATGTGCTTAGGCGTCCGGGTCGTTCGTCATCTTCAACGTTTTCGTGGCCATCTTGGAAACGCTTATACCACTCATAAATCCTTGCTTTACTCATAGCAGACTGACTATATGCCTTTGTTAACATTTGACAAACTTTACTACACTTTATTTCATTTTTTACGCAAAATTTAATACAAATTCTTTGATCCATTTTTTTTCACAAACGAAAATCGCCGAGCTCGAAAAACACGTCTAACGTTAGCGGCTGCCACTTAAAAAGTAAGCAATGAATATTGCTGAAAATTTTATCGTACTTCAGGGGCATGTGTACCAACATAATAAAAAAAAATTTTATACAAGCGGACTCTCCAAACCCGCGAAGTTTAAAAATTCTCGTTACTTTTTGAACACACCTCGTATAATACCCCCATGGAAGTGTGTCCGGATTATTATCAAAAATACAACGTTTATCATCATGAGGGCTTAGTGCTGTCTTTTCCTCTCTCTCTCTGTTATTACTTGATGTAATTTAGATCGAATATTACATTGAGTACGTTTAATAATTTCCATTTCGTTTAAACACTTTCGATAATCTGAGTGAGTTATTGTATTTTTTACTGTATGTTTTTTCACTCCTTTTGCCTTTTTCAAGGGATCCTTATTTATTATTTCAATACTGTATAGTTTACTTCGTAACCCAATGTACTCCCTTATAATAGCAGCATTGCACTCATCCTTCATAACACGATGAACTTTTTTGTTAGCTAGAGGCATACCAAATTGATTATCAGCAGGATAGTCCGATGTGTCAAATTTATCAATGTCTACTTTCATGATCTCAGACATATCGACATCTTGAATTTCATAAATGAGGCTGTCAGTATCAGTATAAAGTAATTTACATTTTTCACCAATTCGTTGCTTCATGTAACCATAATGAAAGTCATAGACTAATGTTTTTGAAAGATCTAATACACATAGACCGATGTATATAGGTTTTTTAATACTGATAGTTGTCCAGGATAATTGAATAGCAGCTAAATTTTCATGAAAGATGGAACTACTATGGAAATTTGGTTGGGCAATTCGAGCTTCAGCGCCATATCTACCACCCCATTGATTGATCAGTTTGACATCTTTTCGTTTTCTTTCGTCTTCCATCGTTTTTCCATATACTGCATTAATCATACGCTTGTAAAATAATTTTTCAAACTCATTTTTAGCTTGCTTTCTTTTCTCAGTATTTAAATCAACATATGGTTTCAGCCATTGTTTTTGTTTGAATTCTAGCGCTCTATATATCTTTTTGAGTTTTAGTCCATATTTGAGAGCTTGTTTTAACGCTCTATAACGAATAACGTATCGTTTATCATAAAGCGTTGTCAAAAGTTTTTTCTGTTTTGATCCGGGAGGTTTAGTATGTTCAGGACAAAGAGGTAGGTCTTTATGATCATCATGCAGCTCTTGCGGATATTCTAGATCTACTTCTAAAATATAGCCTACGTCGCTATCATCAGAGATATTGAAAAAATTTGACATATCCACATTTGAAACCGATTTAAAGCCCTCAAATGGTAGTGATTGAGTCATAGCCCAACCATAAAGGTTGTTTACGTCATAATACATTAAAAATTTGTTTGACTCATCCTTATTGAATTCTTCACCCATATATTTATTGTTTGCTTTTGAAAATCTATTGCAGCATTGACTAATACCTCCACGAATACCTTTTTGAATGAATAAAACCATATCTATATCTATTAATAGTTTAAGTTTCATATTTGTATATTTTAACATCGCGTCCCATGTTAATCCAGGGGTAGTGTTATAATGAGCAGGATCGAGATCATATGCATTCTTACAGGTTGATCGAAAATTCTCAAAAATATCAGCTAGTAAAAGTACATCAGTTTTCAGATAAAGATCAGAATACATTCCTAAATCTATTTTCTTCCAAATAATACTGAAAATATTCCATACGTTTTGAGCATGCTTATATTCTTCAGTAGGAATATCACTATCTGTCAATTAACTATGAAATTTTTCAATAGATGGTAACTCTGTCTCAGTTAGTCTATCTAAATTTTGTATGTATTCATATGGGAAAACTCCTTTTCTTTTGAGTAAATTAATCTGTTCTAAAGTGTAATTATCTTTCTGAAATTCTCTCTGTACAATATCTAGCTGAGGTAAATAATATGCTAATTTATCTAGAGATGTAGGCATAAATCGAAAGGAATCAATGAAACGAAAGCTGATTCGACTGTTTGCAACTTCTTTTGTGAAGGATATGTATCGCTCCTTGTTTTCAGCGAGAACAGATCTTTCCTGCAAATGTTGAGTTAGTAGCAATTTCTGTTATAATAAAATGTAAGTCATAGCCTGTAAAGTTATGAAATACGACTGGTATGAAAGCAGCATTTTTATAATTCAAATTGCAATGATTGTGAGCTGCACCTATAAATTTTCCTGTTAAATGACAATGATCACGAACTCGTTTTTGGTTATCTTGAAAATATTGGTTGCAAATATGACATCTTCTTGCCGTTTCGAATGTCTGTTCATTAATAAATGATAAATCCATTTTTATTGCATTATTATATATCTTTTCTAACTCAATCACTAGGAACTTCAATTGCTTTATAAACCATAATGCTGGTGATTCGTCTTCATTTAATTTTTTTCTATATGACTTATATATCGACTTACTATCATCATAACGGCATTTTACATATGATCCAATGCTATAGGCTTCATGTTCTTGGAAACTATGTCTCTTAACATTGAGATTTCTATTCGGATCTTCTATAGGTTTTAAGACATTCAAAATCAGCGTATATAATAAATGGAACTTCCTCTTTATGCTTAAAATTTTTAAATTCTAAAGTAGCATCGTCTGGTAAATTAATCCGACACTTATTTATTTTGGAACAGTCAACTTCATGAGATTTCAAATTTTTCTCGTTAGTAAAATAATGAAGGCAACGTTCGCAAAGATAAATTTTTTCAGTATGTTGAGTAACTTGTCTACGAAGGAGAGCAGATAAAGTTTTAATCCATACGTAGTGAGTTTCTAATTTGAATTTTTCATCATCTATTGATATTTGTGGTCTATTAGTATCATTTTCATCAATATATTCGTTTTGTATTAAGAGTAAGTTCACATGTTTAGTTTGTTTTAATTTCGTTATATAGCACGGTGAGACTTCATATTTCGATCCATACTTTTTTAGTATATATAAATTTACACTTATATTATTCAACTTTTCAAATTTAGGTATACTTTTTATTTTTACAGGGAAGCTTATACCATCAAAATTCAGTTCATTCTCATAGGGCTTGTACTTAATTACTCTGTTTGGATTTCTTTCAACTAGATGATGGCATGAAAGTATAGCCCATTTAAAACATTCATTGTCTTCATTTTTAACATTAACACAAGCTCTTTTATTATCTATGCTTGACGGTAATGGTATATACGAGCATGGTTTAAATGGATTATACTTATTTATATTAATAGTGAGACCAACAATAGTTTTTAACGACCAGCCTGAGTCTCTTTCTTGAAATTCTTCGATTTGTTTAAGTATAATATCTTTAACGTTATTTTGAAACCATCTATCAAGATCAGTAGTCTTATAAATGCAAGCATTTTCTGTATTGAAATACTTGATTTGAATATCTTCTTCTTGATTTTTCTTTATGATAAATTGTGATGCCATGTCTGTATTTATTTTTAAGTTATTATGGATAGCAAGAAATTGAGGTATTTTAATTTGTAATAGTTGATTTGCGGCAACTAGAAATGTTTTTATATCTAAATGATGTTGATTATCTATACAGACTGTACTAATTCGATTTTCAAAAGCTGAATGAATTGGTCTCCAAACAACTCCATCTCCTAGAATTTCATCCTGAATAGCTGTTATTGGTTGTATACTTCCACCAACTTTTATAGTTTTACTTAAATTGACTTTAATAGAATTCAAATGACAAGCACAAGTTTGATACCTTTGTCGAATTGCTCTACTTAAATCAGATCGTTTCATAAATTCATTAATTGAAATTATAGCATTAACTGTTAGATTTCTCCATCTAATACAATCGTCTATATCTAAATCGTTCGAATGATTATAAGCTTTCCATAAATTTTTAATTGTTTCTTCAAAATAGACGATAGAAGTCGTGTTGTTAGTTATCTAGTTTTTATTGTCTTGTAGAGTCACTTGTCTATAGTTGTATAAAGGATTATTATGATGAAAGGATGGAAAAGGTAGTGAACAGCTCTAAAATGAACTTGTTCTCAGTTGGTAATGAATATTGATTTGTTTAACAAATCAATAAGGATTCAACTAACTACTGAGGAACTACTTGCAAATGGCGTAAGGTAAGACAAGCTTATCTCGCAGGCTGTCTCGAGAGACTGCGCTCTTTTGCTAGGCTAAAGCGGCTTTTAAAGGTTAAGTGAGGGCGCTGTCAGCAAACTGAGGGCGCTGCCAGCAAACTGAGGGCGCTGCCTACAAAGTGTGGGCGCTGTAGGTAGTATATGGAAGGGTTAGCTCAAACGAAAGAGTGGGGGTGAACCGACTGTAGCAACATCTAACTTATTAATTTAGTATTAAAGGGTTTATATATAGATCTTCAGAATAAAAATATAGTCATTATTGCTTTGAGATACGATTCAGCTCACATATCATAGAGAATAATGGGATTTATACTCTAAGATGGACTATAATTTAGATATTCAAGACTTTCAGAGTCCTAATAATACTTTTATTTGTAAGGAGTTTGCCTATTTACCAGTATGTTCTAATACTTCACCTACAATACTACCTTTTAAACCTCCATATCATTGGCTTAAACTGTCTATTGAATATCAAAGTGTCAATAAGTGGTTGGAATTACATCATCATGGTATTTATTTTTATTATCGTTAATTAACAATGATTTTATTTGAAATATTTAATATAATCAATTTTATAGGTATATTATGGAGAAATGGTATTTTACCATATAATTTTTTAAATTGTACTATACGTAGTCATTTACATAATTGTAGAAATATTTATGTGAAAGGATTACAAAAGAAGCAATGGCTCAAAAAAATTATTCCTGAAAAGTAGGTTCAAATAATATACAATAGTACAAAATTCTAAATTCGAAATTAATTAGTTTTTTTTTTTAATTATAGAAATATTTTAGATATCGAAACTGAATTGAGATGTCCGCGATTGGAAGATTTAAGTCTTAAATTTAAACCATCATGCATATATCATAGTCAAAATCGCGAGAATATAGTATGTGCTGCAGTAAATACACAAAAGATACACGATTGGATGATGGAAAGACAAAAACAAGCAAAATCAAAAGGGATCGACACAGTCGAAAGATTTACAGATGACTATAATTCATATAAAAATTCAACTGAATATTTAAAAATAGCTATGTCAGACACTGAACATAAAGATTATAGACAAAGTGTACTCTACTCAATGTATAATTAAAAATAATAAATATTAAATAAATAATAAAATGTGTACTTATTTAAATAATAAAATAATCATAACGATTGCAAGAAAGGGTGAACGGATGGGAATAAGGTTCTCTCCTAGCAGAGATGTTTAGGAGGAACATCTCAATGAGGCGTCAGTCGAGCGACTGCATTCGTAGTCTCTAGCATTCTGACGAAAACAGTTCCCTTCGTGGAGAGAGCACGCATTGATTATAGACAACATACGCTCCCCTCCACGCACCATGGTCCACGCTTAGCTAGAGCGCAGGAGAGAGAGAGAGAGAGAGAGAGAGAGAGAGAAACAGAGAGAGAGAGCGTACGTTTACTACTACTATAGTAGCACATCCCATCAGGCTAGAACTATAGACAGCATGCGCTCCCATCCTCCTCCGCGCGCTGTGGTCCACGCTGAGTCAGAGCGTAGGAGAGAGAAAGAGAGAGCACGCATCCTCAATTTAGAACTATAGACAGCATGCCCTCCCCCTCGTTCGCAGGCTCAGGCCCAATACCAAACGTATGCGTGTGTAGCTAATATACACAATATGCATCCTCTAAGGTACATGTGGCATTGGCTCTAGTGGTAGAACGCTAGCCTGCCAACCCAGAGGACTCCGGTTCGATTCTCCGGTTTGTCTCTTCATTTTTTTCAAAAAATCGTCGCTATTTTCTATTCATTTCATTCTCAATGTAGCAAGTAAATTGTCAATAATATATATTTATAACTTAAAAAAAAAAATATTTTTATTTAATTAGACTGAAAGCACTAGGTCTAGGGTCCCTAGGGACTAGGAGCCCTAGTGACTAGGAGCCCTAGGAACCTTCCTCAAAAAATTATAAATAATTATTAACATTAATAATAATTAACACTGAAGCGTTAGGCCAGGGAATCAAAGGGTTAAACCAGGTACCCCCATGAATATTGTTAATAATAATTGTTAACATTAACTATTATTAACAATACCCCCCGCAGGTGTGACTTCCGGTGTGCTGGAACATACATTGCTATACCACTTATTTCACACACTTGAAAATTTTTGAGTATAGAGTATATCTCCCTACAAGTACATAGTTGTTTACGTCTGCGAATACTAATCGTTATCAATTGTTAATTATACGGAAGTCTGTATACAGTTTCGTAAAATTTCACCCATGAATTATTACTTATGCAGATACTATACAAACTGTATGAAAAAATGATTTAAGGAATTATGCCCTAATCTACCTCCGTATGAAAAAATGTCGGCCTCAAATGCCACCTAGTTCGCGGTTAATAACCTTTAAACTAAGGTTTTAAGGTGACATATAACTCTCGCTGACATAAATTATCACGATAGTTTATACGATTTATATCGCCAAAATGATCTTAAGATCATTTTGGGAGGTCATTAACCACGAAATAATCGAAGTTCGCGGCCGACGTTTTTTCATTCATGGGATGAGTTGGGTATTGATGCTTAATTTTTAGTACATAATTTTTAGTACAATTCGCATAAGTACGAGGTGTGTTCAAAAAGTAAGGTGACTTTGTATTTTTAAGAAAAAATATTTATTTATTTATCAATATTTATGTTGTCCCCTTCAAAGTAATCCCCCTCAGATACAATACACTTATGCCAACGGTTTTTCCAATCCTTAAAGCACTTCTCATAAGCACTTTTCGGTATAGCCTTGAGCTCTTCCAGCGATGCAGTCTTTATCTCTTCAATCGTTGCAAATCTTCGTCCTTTCATAGGTCTCTTTAGTTTTGGGAACAAGAAAAAGTCACATGGGGCCAAATCCAGTGAATATGATGGCCGAGGCATGATTGTGGTGTTGTTATTGGCCAAAAAATCTCTCACAAACAAAGATGAGTGAGCAGGGGCATTATCGTGATGCAAAAGCCATGAATTGTTTTTCCACAATTCTGGGCGTTTTCTTCGTATTGCTTCTCGCAAACGGCGCATAATTTCAAGACAATACTGTTTACTGACCGTACGTCTATATGATAAGAACTCCTGATGCACCGCGCCATGCTAATCGAAGAAAACAGTGAGCAAAACTTTGACATTTGATCGAACTTGGCGTGTTTTTTTCGGTCTTGGCTCATCTGGGCTCTTCTATTGGGACGATTGGACTTTGGTTTCGATATCATAACCATATACCCATGATTCGTCACCAGTTATGACCCTTTTAAGTAAATCTGGGTCGTCATTGACGTCATTCAACAGTTCTTGAGCGATGCTCATGCGACGGTTCTTTTGGTCAAAATTTAGCAATTTCGGAACAAACTTCGCTGACACACGTCTCATGCCCAAAAAATTTCATGGCACGAGCCAAGCGATATACCAACATCCTCAGCAACTTCTCTGATAGTGATTCGACGATTTTCCAGAACAATTTTCTTCACTGCTTGAAGGTTTTCATTAGTTGTTGACGTGCTTGGGCATCCAGAGCGAGGCTCGTCATTGGCATCTTCTCGGCCATCTTGGAAGAGTTTGTACCACTTGTAAACATTTTTTTTACTCAGAACAGTTTCACCGTATGCCACCGTCAACATTTTAAGTGTTTTGGAGCACTTTATTTTATTTTTTACACAAAATTTGATGCAAATCCTTTGATCCATATTTTTCGATAGCAAGAAATCGCCGAGCACGCAAAACACTTATAACCTTTACGCCTCTCACAACCAAACAAAAAATGCTATACACTTGAAACTTGGTACAGATGTTCGGGAAGAGTGTACCAACATAACAAAACAAAAAAATCGATAATCGAAAGTACGTTGCCCGTGCTATTTGAAAAGTCACTTTACTTTTTGAACACACCTCGTATATAATATATTGTGTCTGCATAAGTGTAAAAGTGTGTGTATGTGTGTGTTTATGTATTTATGTATGCATGTATGTATGTATGTCTGTATGTATATACGTATGTATTAAGTAGTACGTAGAGAGAGAGAGAGAGAGAGAGAGAGAGAGGTTTTTGATCCATTAGCCATACCAGTTATTGCACCTGTAAGATAAAGCTTGTTAATACTGTAAGAATAATAAGTGTTTTTTGTAGAAAAGTTTAACAAATGTTACTTAGATATAAGTGGCTTGTGGAAGTGTGAATTTAGATATAAAATGAATATACGGAAGTTTATTGATAAGCGTAAGTCTTCTCGTGTTTTATATTGTATATTGCTGTCAAATTTTAAATAATAGTATTTATTTTAATTATTACTAATAGTAGATTTTGCTCCGATAAACAAGCGACCTTTAGTTAGAAAAGGTCACGTTCTTCTTTAAATCAGGGATATTAAAATTGCACATGCTCCATATCTTTCCAATTTCCTTAACACAAGAAGCATTCTCCGTTCTGAAATACATAAATATAATATAGATAGCCGCAAGATGACACGTAACTATTTAACGTCTACGTGAAATAAAAAAGGTCTGAAAGTCAAATGGTCTCGTTACATCGACTTTTCTTATAGAAATCATATAGGGTACGAATCTTTGAAAGGCAGCGGAAAATCATCCTCTAAAGTTCGTCCAAACGGTATCAACTCTAATACCACTGTATAGGCTTATGGTACCATTTAAAACTAAAATCCTTTATATTTTAGAATAAATTATGTCCACCTACTGGTACATATTTTCAGTATCATTTAGGTGGGATCTGTCCTAATATGGATACTGTATATCTTAGTCTATAAATCTTACAATATCTTCAATCTCCTCCTCTCGTTTCTCTTTTTTTCTTCTTGAATTTTAATTACTTACCTGATGAATGAAGCTATAAGATTTCATTTTTTTCTTCGACATCAGCATAATCGCTACAAGCTATATTTTTTGATAGCCCACCTAATTCAATTTCTGATTTTTTTTATCTTTTTTTATCTTATTAATTTAGTTGTGGTTGCTAAATTCTTAAGTCAATCAATATTCCATTTAATCGTATTTAAATATTACTTAAAAATATAAATGGAGGTATACGTTCATCATCCATCATTTGAAAAGTCCCATTCCTATTTCATATTCTTGTAGTCCATATTTCTTGCTTCTCAAGAACCAGTATCTACGAGAATGTTTCATAGATCGCAATAGAATGATTATGCGCATAATAATCTTGTATTGCACTGTATCTTTGTGATTGTCAATTGTTGCTGATAAAATTACAATTGTCCACATCGATATCCCATACAATTATAAGGAATTTATAACTATTGATAGTAGCTTTCTGCGTACTGATCACGGTCCTCTTATATTCGTCGTGAGTCATGACAGTAACATGCAGACTATTCACACCTTCGTTTTTAATTCGTGATGATTAAAAACCCTTATTTTATTCAGTCATACATCCAAGTACCTTATCTCACTTTTGAGAGATATTATTTTATCTTATATTACAAATTGAGGAGAGTTCGACTTTACCGTGAAGGACACCACGAATATCAATATCATTTCGTACTTACACACTGTTAATTACAAAAGCCTGTTATCCAGTTATTCAGCAATGAATTTCAGGATTAGTAATTATTTCTACTAGCCTTGTTTTTTCAGCTGCTACGATTGCGCCAAGTCGTCAGCAAATCTGACTAGTGATGCTCCAATCGGCATCTTCAGTCCCAATAGTCCATTATACGAGGTCTGTCCGGAAAGTGTCAGGTCTAATTTTATATCTCCTCGCCATAGTGTTTAAGTGACCTCTGTAAGGCACGAACATCAAGAGTATGAACCTATGATTTGTTTGCTCATATCTGCCGAACGTATGGTTCATGCGCAGCGTATCTTTATGTACAAAGCTATATTTGAGTTCGACGGATATCGAAATTGTTCAAAATGACTGAAATACAAGATCAACGCATTTGCATCAGATTTTGCTTTCAACTCGGAAAAACGAGTTTGGAAACTATTCAAATGATGCAGAAGATCTTTGGGAATGAGTATATGAGCAAAACACGAATAAAAGAATGGTATAATTATTCAAAGGAGGCCACACTTCTGTTGATAGTGATTCTCATTCTGGGTAACCTTCGATGACAAAAACATTGGATAATATTGAGCGAGGACGACTTGTTATCAAACAAGATCGCCCTATGACTGTACAAGAACTAGAAGAAGACTTTCGAATACCAAAAACTATAATTTAAGAAATTTTAACCTCAAATTTACAAATAACACGTATGTGTACGAAGTTCATTTCGAAATTGCTCAGTGCAGAGCAAAAGAAATTTTACTTAGAAATTGCTCAGGACAACTTAGGTCGATAACGAAGATACTGTACTTAAAAAGGTTATTACTGATGATGAATCATGGAATCATGAGTTCATGATTATGATCCTCACACAAAACAACAGTCTTTACAGTGGAAGCACTGCGGGTCGCCAGAACCAAACAAAAAACACGTCAAACTCGAAGCAATGGTACGTCATTGTTAATTATTTTTTTCCATTGTGAAGGTGTAGTACACCATGAATATACGTCGACAGGATAGAAAATCAATAAAGAATGTTATGACCAAATTTTTAAATGTTTACGTGTAGTAGTAAGAAGAAACCGCCGGCACTTTTCGTCAAGTAGTGACTGGCTTCTCCATCACGATAAGTCAGTTTCTGAGCAAACACAATATCGCATTGCTTCGACAACCTCCATATAGTCCCGACATAGCCTCTTGTGACTTTTGGCTGTTTCCAAAAGTAAAAAAACCACTCATAGGAAACCGATTCGGTTATAAAACAACGGTTGAAAACAATGCGACGAGTGTACCTAAGGCTATCCCTAAAAGTGAGTTCCAGGACTGTTTTGAAAAGTGGAAATATCGATGGAACCGTGTTATTCAATCAAATGGGGATTACTTTGAAAGATGCCACCCACCAGATGATAAAGAATAACGCTAGCATGAAAATATAATGGTAGGCCCAATACTTTCCGGACAGACCTTGTCCAAGCTCCAGTGCGTCATGCGAGCGTTATTGAATTTACTTGTCTGTAAAAATGTAATTGCCTCATGATCCGTGCGCATTATAATGTTTTTTGCACCTTTCAAATACGATTGCAATTTCTTCAACGACCATATACCATATAGTACTTAACTCCTTATTTATCGTGAAACAATTGATCTCGCTACCATTTACAAAACATATTATTCATTCTTCCGCTTCATCGTTCATTTTAGATAACATATAGCTATTATCACGTAATCATTAGCATTGGTTGTCAAAATAAATAGTTTATCCATATCTATAAATGCTAACATAATGTCTTTATCAAAAGATGATATAATTTTATAAAATGAACTGTATGTTCATGACTCCAAATAAATTTTACTTTCCACTCATGAAATGAAAATAGCATAAAATTTTACGTTCAGATATGACCTTGACCATTACCTTCAAGAACATTTTGAGGTCAATCTTACTTTTTGGCATCCATAGATTTTATCCACGAAATAAACAATTTTGAATTGCAGATATGAAAAATTTTCTTTAATTATTATTTTGTATTCAGTGGTCTAAAAAAATTTTTTTTTAACTTTTATTTCTCTTTCTATAGAAAAATATACATTTTACATCTTTTTCTTTAATTTTTTTTCGAACATCATTCTGTTTTTTTGTACTGTATTGCAATTATTTTGTTCTAGAGCTCTTTTTTTTAATTTGTTGTTATTAACTATTATTTTATTATTTCATTCAACATTTATAACTACAATTTATAGAATTATAATGGTTCTGCTGAATAAATGAGAGCGAATAATTATTCTTATGATACGGGGGTAGGTAAATAATGAGAGATCATTTGAGAATGTTGCAAATTTATTTAACCAATTATTCAGAGCAGTTCAAGTTCCAGTATCAAAATTTACTTTTTATGAAACGATATAACGATTTAATGAAACTGGAAATTCAAAACATCTTCCTAGATGGGATTGTTCAGTTACAATGTGCATTGAAGAAAATCAATTGAATGTCGCACTGTTCATCACGGAAGATCCTCTAACTCCATTAAAAAATACAACAGCAACACGACTTGTATTATGGTTCGTCGCAACGAATTTAAACAAAAAAACTAAAGTTTCATCCCTATAAAGTTAAATTAGAATAAGAATTAAATAAAGAC
This sequence comes from Phymastichus coffea, assembly GCF_024137745.1. Lineage (NCBI taxonomy): Eukaryota > Metazoa > Arthropoda > Insecta > Hymenoptera > Eulophidae > Phymastichus > Phymastichus coffea. The sequence goes on along the minus strand of NW_026707006.1, from coordinate 56,843 downwards.
GATCCTGAAAGACGCACAAAGTTTTCTGAATTGATGATGAACCGAATGGATGTTGATAAGTTTTCTTTTGAAAAGTTCCCGACGGAACTATTGTATTACCTTGAATGCACATTACGTAACATATATTTGTCTGTTGTGACGGTAAACGTCAAATTAGCGCTGATAATATAACTTAATTGTTGCCTGTGAGGGCAGCACCTGCCGGGGGGACGAAATTCATAAAGAAGGAATTCGGCACGCGAGCAGACGGAACGCGCGCGATTGAAACCTGTAACATGGTAAGCGATAGCTTACAACGTCACACATATTAACACCACAGACAAGCGTCAGGAGCCGCGCACACGAGCTGCTGACGAACTCGCGACCTGTACAGAGAGAGAGAGAGAGCTAGGACCGAAGAGAAGGCAGCGCGCTCGCGACTATCAAGCACACATGGGTAACCACGAAGCGTGAACTAGAAACGGAGTGGGGAGCGGCGAAGATATCGGCCGCCGAATATCACGCGAGCGAGGCCCCGTGGCTTTTTCGTGGCACGCGACGCATCTTCCGCGATAGCACCGAAGACTCGTCGCTCGCGCGTGACCTTGACGACAAACGACCTTAACGGACAATTTCGCCGTCGGCCCAGCAAGCGCACGCGGCGAAGGCCCCTCCTGGCAGCGCATATCGAGGAGGTAAAATATCGGACGAGCGAGTGCAAACCGAGGGAAGGACCGCGATGTCCATCGCATAAGCGTAAGCATTGCCGTACTTTACTCTCTCTCTCTCTCTCCCAAACAAGCACATAGCTGTGCGAGAGCCGGCTCGGCGGAGCCGACTAGTCTGTACATCAGCGAGGCGAGGCGAGCCGATGTGGAATTAGCGACAACCGCTGCAAAAGGTTAACGCGTGCCCTCGGCACTGTAAGAATAACGATTCAATAAAGGGATGTGGAAGCCAATTCCGGACCGTCTTTTATTGGATACTCGCTTCCTTTCCAATTGCATGTACATTACAGGTTTAAGCAGGAGTACGAACGCACGCCTCTCCGCGGGCAATCGCTAGCGCTGCGATTGTGTACACCTGAGCTAACCGGAACTCCTCCTGCGACGTGTGGTGCGATGCTAATTGTTGTCGACATTAGCTAGTTCGGGAGTACTAATATTATCGCACAGAGCACGTCACAAACCGAACTAGTGAAGCTTCGACTATCGTTGAGCCCGCCCGCTTTCGCTATCTTTATCGCCAATCTATGAGCCATCAACATCAACACGCTAGAGCAGCAACAGCCAGTCGTCCGTGATCGTAGCCGCCCAGGTGCCTTCCAGCTATCAGTTCGAGGCCAGGACGAGAGTGTGTGTGAGGTTTCGCCATCGAGGGCGAAACCATATCCGTGCGCGCGTGTTCGCGACCGGCGACAAACGATTAAAAACTGTTCCTCGCTGTGCGGTTTGTCTGTGCTTCATTCGATCGCCTGCAATAATAAGGTAAGCCGGCCAGCTTAATTTCGCGATCGCGGTTGCATGATTAATTATTAATTTCCGACATTCGAAGCGTGCATGCGGCGACTCTAATAAGAAAGAGCAGCGAGCGTCCCGGCAAAACGTATTGTCGATGAGCGAGCGTCAATGTAAACAAACGCGCGGGCCGACTTTGTGTAGTATTTGAATGGTAATAAAAGGCTCTGTCCGTGTTAATAACAAGTATTTTTGACTCACTCTTTTCACATAGCTTCCACTTATTTTTCCCAGATTAGAGGACTTACTGGTTGACTGACGCACGTTTCCACATGCTCTCCGATTTATGTATCGAGCATAAATAATTACGCGCGTCCTTTTAGTATAATTGCGCGAATAAAATAATTAAACGGTTTTACCCCGTTACATGGCGCCCAACGCAAAAGAACCTACGGTGTTTTTGATTGTGCAAAACACCGGTTCTCAATAGTAAATTCGCGCCCAGTCAACCAGCGACTTAGGTGGCAATCAAGTGTTGTTGTGCACACTTGATACCGAAGGCCACGTTAGTAAACAGAGCCTGTTAGCTAGCTTGCGAAGGCCCGCCGCGGCGAAAAATTGTAAACAATAGCTGTGAACGCGTGCGAGTGCGACCGAAAGATTCTCAAGCTTAAACACCAACGAACTTTGAAAGTAGCCGCAAATAATATTATTATACCCGTTGGCCCGGGGAAAACTAACACCGGCAATTTTCAAACAAAATTAATTCAATTAAGTAATTTTGTTTGACATCGTATTGTCTTAACGTAAATGTGTTTTTTTTTAAATATTATTAACTGCGGCTATTGGTGATTACGCGCAACGCTCGTTACAATATTTTAGATACTAACTCACACAGCCGTACTAACAAACAGTTAGTGCGTCTGATAGGCAGGATCATTATATTGCGTATTAACGAGCGAAGAATCTTTCGGCAAACAAATCGTAAAACGCCTTTGATCAAGCCCAGTGTTGGCTAATAAATTTTTTATTTTCATTCGGCGTACGAATTGTAATACAACACTCGCACTCGCGTAACATACCTGTATTTTTACAAAGAAATTAAACGCAAGTAAACAAACAGACAATCATGGACCGCACTCAGACAGAGATAGAAAATTGGGTATTGACGCTCCAGGAGGAGGAAACCGAAGAGTACCTCGAACAATTGGAGCTCAAAACAAGCGGGACCAAGCTCTCGAGAGCTGCACGACTGCACAACTGGCTACTCGGCGACTATTCCGCAACAGATTTCGCGGAAGTCGACAACCAACACAGCAGTCCAGCCAAAAGAGCCGCCCTACGCTCGGAGCTAATTGTATCCCTATGCCAGGAACACACAGCATCCGAGCAGGAGGGAGAACACCCGCTAGCCCAACTATTGCAAAGTGCGGACGTAATATCGCGAGTTCAGAAAACCGAGTTAAACATCGCGAATGCCCTGGACAGCGGAGAAAACACAAATAGTAATAAGGAAATTACTATAACGGCTGACGATGGCAGCCAGTTCAAACTCCCGCCGGCATTCGCGGTGATGATTCAAGACCTCATTTTCCGGTCCAGAGAAAATGAGAAGAAATTGAAAGTACAAGACTCACGGAATTCGAATACGTCTAACCTAACCCAAATAGTAGAACAAATCGTCAGGACCAACATCAAGGTGCAGGAACAAATGGACAACCTGTCAGCCAGAATAAAGGCACTGGAAAATGCCATACACAGAGATATGCGGCAAGACGATTCGAACAGTTCCAACGAGGAGCCACAACCGGAAAACACGCGTAGGAGCGTCGCATTCCAGGATACATTCACATGCCACTACGACGCCAGGATACCCCAGAGCACTCCAGCCGGACCCGGACAGAGGCCCACAGGGGCCGCCGGCAGGACCCCCCGCCGGACGCCCCCTTTCGGAGAGGGTGGACAGCATCAACTCGGTGGAGTTAATGCTGAAGTGGTCAACCACCCGCCGAGCATGTGGTCATCCCAACAGACGTCAAACCTGTGGTCGACAACAAGGGACGTCGGCCGCATCGTCCAGGGATGGAAACTCAGGTTCTCCGGAGAAGGCAACGCGAGTATTGACACCTTCTTATCAAGGTTGGACAACTCGAGGAGCAGCGCTGGACTTACGGAAGACGAGATGTTCATGGCCGTATCCGAGCTATTCGTCGGTCCTGCCCTCGTCTGGTTCGAAGCAATGCGAAACGAATGATTCTCCTACGCGGATTTCGAGGCAGACGCCAGAGCATGGTTTGGGACCAGCAGGCAACAGCAGCAGCGTCTAACCAAAGAGGTTCAAGGCCGATACAAGGGCCCAGACGAACCCGCGAACGTATACATCGCGAACATGATGGGCCTAATGAGTCGGCTGAACCCCAAAATGACGCACGAGAGCCAGCTGGACCTGCTACATGCCAACCTCCTACCGGAAATCCAGAGCCAAATACGGAGATCAGAGGTAGACTCCGTACGGACCCTGAACGACCTGGCCACGACGGCCCAGAATAACTTGCATCAGCGAAGGATGGAGCGGACGATACCAGACCCTCAGTCGACTTTATATCCTGAGTTGGCGTATCACCCCCGCACCGACGCCAGCAAGGGTCGTAAGGGGAAAGTGGCATCTATGTCCGGTGACAAACCGGAAGTCAGTGATAGATTGGACCGCATGGAGAAGGTACTCGAGAAGGTGACGCACCAGGTCGTCTACACGCCGACGCCCTCGGGGGCGACACCTAATCCGAGTCTGGAATCCGTCGATGGCGAGAAAAAGGTTCTGCCCATCGACATGTTTAATCAAATACTGTTGTCCATCAAGGAAATGTCGGCGGAAATGAAGAATAATCGCGCCGACAAAAGTCTAACTTCCGAGGACCGAGCCAAAAGGCTAGAGACTCCCCGCAGACGAGGAAGAGAGTTCTCAGGACCGATCAAATGTGCCGAGTGCGGCCTACTGGGTTACTACAGGAAGTTCTGTCCCCAATGCAATAAGGGAAACGAGCAAAGGAGTGGATAGGTGGGGTTGATCCCACTCCTTCATCCAGTAACCCAAACCCCGTCAAAGAGATCTCGCAGCCTCCGCCAACACAGCCCACGCCGTTAGTAGCGAGCGTGTTGAGCGACGAGAGCGAGAACTCCCTTAGTGACGCCAAAGATAAGCGTGGCGGTAGAGTGCATGTGGAGAATGAGGGTAATGACGTTAACAGAGCCAGAGACCCTAAACCAGCCGAGGCGGTGACGTATGGATCGCACACGCCCTCGGGGGCACGGGCAAAGGCGGATAAATCGTCGAAGAGTAACCCCATGGAAACTCCGATCGTCCGAACCAAAGGGGCTCGGACGACAAGTAACGTCACTCGACCACGCGACAGCACAATGGCTAGCGCTATGATGAATAAGGAGCAAAGCTGTGGAGCCGTCGAAGCTGTTTCCCGATATTCCCCGGAACAGGAGACACGTTGGTGGCTACCGGTGAAAATAGGGGACTTCCAAATACGGGCCCTCTATGATCCGGGAGCTTCCACCACAGCCATGGGTAGTAATGCTCTACAAATAGCGTCTGTGCTGGACGTCAGATTGGACACCACCCACGCGGGTACAGCGGGATTACCAGACGGTCGTAAGTTAACGATCGTTGGTCACGCCCTGCTACCATTCACCGTGGGAGGATTGACGATGCCAACGAGAGTAGCCATCCTCTCTACCCTTGTCGAGGAATGTATTTTAGGAGTGAACTTCATCAGGTTGTTCAGAGCGGTACTTGACCCCGACGATAACACGTTGCTGTTCAAGGGATCACAGGCCAAAATGGAGCTAGAAGTAGCTAGCTTGGAGGCTGGTCCGAGATTAGCTACAATCAGACTAGCCGAGGTTACGGCTACACAACAGGCCATGCTGCAGAAGACCATCGACGAGGCCTTATCTCGAGCCCCGACGGGCTTGGGATGTGCGGCAGGCATCGAGCACGAGATTCGGGTCGGTGATACGAAGCCAATTAAACAGCGTTACTACCCGGTATCGCACAAGGTCGAGCAGGAAATGCATAGACTGGTAAAGGAAATGTTAACCCAAGGGGTAATCGAACCAGCAGACAGTGGCTGGTCGAGCCCAGTGGTTATGATACGCAAGAAGGACGGTTCGTACAGATTTTGTATTGACTTCAGAAAGGTCAACAAAGTCACCGAGCCGAATGCGTATCCCTTACCGTTTATGCAAGATATATTAAGGCGTTTGCGAAACGCACGCTATATATCGACGCTCATCATCGACCTCAGCAGCGCGTATCACCAGATCCCACTCAAGACCGAATCTCGGCCAATTACGGCCTTTACCGTACCCGGACTGGGACATTACCAGTTCGCACGAATGCCGTTCGGTCTCTCGTACGCCGGCGCCACCTTCCAGCGGTTGATCGATAGCGTGATCGGCCCCGAACTAAGCGAATTCGCTTTCGCCTATTTGGACGATATCATAGTGGTATCGTACAGTGTCGAGGATCACCTACGACACCTAAAAACCGTATTGGACAGGTTTGTGCAAAGCTGGCCTCTCGATTAATCGAGAGAAAAGCGTCTTCTGCAAGTCTGAAGCCAAATACCTGGGCCTGTTGATCAACCGCGAGGGGATCAGGCCAGACCCTGAAAAGGTGCGCTCTATCATGGAGTACCCACGACCAGGAAACGTGCGACAGCTGCGCACCTTCCTGGGGGTTGCTTCATGGTACCGCAGATACTTGACCGACTTCGCCACACACGGTCAACCGTTAACGAGGTTAACAGGAAAAAAGAGCGAATATGTGTGGGGAGAGGAACAGGAACAAGCCTTTGCCAAAATTAAGGCACTCATGATGTCCGCACCATACCTGGGATTACCGGAACCCGATGGGCAGTACGTGCTGGAGACAGATGCTAGCGCTACAGGAATCGGTGCCGTCCTGATACAAAAAGCAGGAGACGGCGACCGAATCATAGAGTACGCTAGCAGAGTCCTTAATCCGGCTGAGCAAAACTACTCAGCTACGGAGCGCGAGTGCTTGGCGGTCGTGTGGGCCATCCAAAAATTTCGCCCATACATAGAAGCGTACCCGTTCAGGGTGGTAACTGACCACAATAGCCCGAAATGGCTATACAACCTGAAGAACCCAATTGGACGTCTCACCCGATGGGCCTTACAACTTCAAGGCCATACTTTCGAGATCGAATACCGAAAGGGGGCAGACAATGTGTTGCCCGACGCCTTATCACGCGCTTTTGAGCCCACGAAGGCAGAGGTTGGCGCAATGGACCAACCGAAGTCAAGGGACAGCGCCTGGTACACGGATCAATTCCGACGCGGCGAGAGCCACCCAGAGAGATACCCGAATTGGAAGGTCGTCGGCCGGGTGATGTATCACCGAAAGCCGAATTCCGACTACCAAGAAGAAGATGGATACGACGACGAATGGAAACTCGTCGTGCCCCCGGAAGAACGCAAAGCGGTGTTGTTCGAGAATCACGACACAGAGACGGCAGGACACTTGGAACGCGAGAAGACCTTCGCCCGCGTCGCCCAGTCCTATTACTGGCCGGGAATGTACCCGGACGTGAAGGGATACGTCCAAAAGTGCCAGGTCTGCCAACAGTGCAAGGTCGAGCAGCGACCGCCGCGCGGGCTCATGCAGGACCGAACATGGTCTATGCCTTGGCAAGTGGTCGACATCGCCGGATCCTTTCCGAAGAGCCCTCGAGGGCACGAATACGTCCTAGTATTCATCGACGTATTCACACGATCGGTCGAATGTATACCCATACGTAGTGCTAACGGCAAGACGATAGTGAAGGAACTTCGGGAACGGGTAATCCTACGGTTCGGCACACCGAAGATCTTCTTGTCCGACAATGGCACCGAGTTCCGCAATCAGTTGGTGGACGGGTACCTAAGAGATCAGGGGGTAAAACGGACCTTCACCCCAACCTATACCCCGCAGACTAACCCTACGGAAAGGGTTAACCGTACCTTGAAGACGACGATAACGTCATATCTGCAGGGGAATCATAGGGAATGGGACCGAGCGCTACCCGAACTCATGTTCGCGTTAAATACGGCCGTCCATAGTTCCACCGGGGTTAGTCCGGCCATGCTCAATTACAGTAGACAACCGGGAGCCCCGAATACTCTCCGGAAACGGATGGACGAGCTCGCCGCACAAGAGGAGAGTTTGCTTCGAATCGGGCAATGGAACGAGCACATGCAGAATAGCCGTTCCGCCATTCAGCAAGCTCACGATAGCGCCTCGGATGAGTCCCTGAGGCAGGCAAGGTACTACAACGCCAAGCGCAGGGCCCACAGGTTTAAAGAAGGTGACTGGGTGTGGAAAAGGAATCGCGTACTGTCCTGCGCGGCGCAGGGCATTTCCGCGAAACTAGCGCCCAAGTTCATAGGCCCCTTTATCGTCACGGAGGTACTCGGTGCCAACTCGTATCGCCTCGCCAACCAACAGGAGGAGGTCACGGAGCTAATACACGCTAAGGACCTCAAACCCTACTACGGGCGATACGACGATATACCGGAAAATGGGACCCGACCACGAGATGACGACGAGACCTCTACCACCGAGGGAACCGAAGCGATAAGCGTCCCGCCCAACGCGAGCGATACATCGACACACGGAAACGGGAGCGCCGACACTACAGATAATACACTCCGAAATGACGACGCGACAACTCCGAAATCACCTCGCCGTACTCGCCGTAATCTCTCCAGCCGAGTCCCACTAAATACCTCTCCTACTAATACGGCGAAACGCCCACGAGGGAGACCTCGTAAGTGCACACTAACCACACAGACCACACAACATCGACAGACGACACGAGCCCCTCCTCCTATCATCGGGAAAAGGAAGAGGGGCAGACCACCGAAAGCGCCAATCGTAAATGCATGATACACGGCGAACGAAGGACCTGGGAGACCGACGCCAAGGACCCCACCTTCGAATCCGGCGACGAAGGTCCTGGGCAGCCGAACAGGCGCCCACCTTCGATATCCAAAATTATTCGGGATACTAATCCACCGGATTATTTACAGGATGCAGATCACGCTCGAGCAGTTTGAGCAAGCGGCAGCCGCCCTCATCGGCTTGGACTTAGGTCCAGCCGTTGAAGGGGTGGTGCATGCCGCCCTGCACCTTCTCGGTGCAAAGAAGGAGGAGGAGGAGCAAGCACGGGTACGAGCTCACGAGAGCTCGTCATCCGTGCTCATAGAGGAGCTCTTGACGGAAGACGCTACCGCAATGCCGTCGACGAATCCCGGCATCGCGCGTAGCGATACGACATCGCTGCCCGGGCCCCCAGCGGGATCCATCCCTCTGAAGGCCCCAACATCGACCATTGGCACCCAGACGGAGGAGGGTGCCGCCGACGCGACCTGGCGCCCCAGGTTCACCAGCCAGACACCCCCGTCTGGCGAGCGGACCTGGGAGGACATAGTCAAGGGGTTGAGGGAAGTCGAGCAAGGCTGGGCGACCCTCAACGCCCTCCAACGGGCTGTGTACGCGGAGTACGACGCGTACACAACCGCGGAGCACCACCCGGACGATTTGGATCATTGGGATAAGGTGGTGTCCCGCCGTCGCCAGTTCGCGTCGGCAATCAGAGAGGTCTAGCAGCGCCACCGCCAGGCCATCGAGGTCCCGGCGAGTGGCAACTCCGCGAACTTCCCCCAGCCTCCGATCGCCGGAGCCAGAACAGCGGCTCCGGAGGTCAGGTCGGGGGTCACATCGCGCCAGGGCCCGCAAACGTGCGGGGTTAACCTGGTGGTGAATGTGGACGGGAGCCAGGGTGGTCGAGCAACGGGGCCCATCCACATCAATGTGGTATTAGGTCCCGCGGGTGAGGACCCCACGGTTGAAAGACTGTTGTGGTCCGCCCCGAACCGTAGAAACGGGTTGCCTCTGACCCCCAGAAAACGAAGCCTCCCACGGGGCACCCTTTCCCGCGCTCAGTGGGAAGGGTGCAACGTATACCACTACCCCGGGGTGACCCGCACGGACCGTTGCCCCCGCGTGCGACAACACGCCGACCTGGTCCAAGAGAGGCTGGGGTGGGAGGCGCGCGGCCGTCCTCCACTGGATGACCAGGGCGAGGAGCTACCCGGGAGACCAGCCAGGTGATCTTCCCCTGCCCCCGTGGGCAGGGACACCGTCATGTTACCCGGAAAATAAATAGTGAAATGACATCACATGGACTATAACCCTTTATTATCCTTCCTCTTCTCCTCCTCGGAAGGGACAGCGCTAATGGAATTATCGTCGAGGACCCTGTAGGCCCAGACTGGAAGGGGGCTGTGACGGTAAACGTCAAATTAGCGCTGATAATATAACTTAATTGTTGCCTGTGAGGGCAGCACCTGCCGGGGGGACGAAATTCATAACGAAGGAATTCGGCACGCGAGCAGACGGAACGCGCGCGATTGAAACCGAACTAGTGAAGCTTCGACTATCGTTGAGCCCGCCCGCTTTCGCTATCTTTATCGCCAATCTACTAGCCATCAACATCAACACGCTAGAGCAGCAACAGCCAGTCATCCGTGATCGTAGCCGCCCAGGTGCCTTCCAGCTACCAGTTCGAGGCCAGGACGAGAGTGTGTGTGAGGTTTCGCCATCGAGGGCGAAACCATATCCGTGCGCGCGTGTTCGCGACCGGCGACAAACGATTAAAAACTGTTCCGCGCTGTGCGGTTTGTCTGTGCTTCCTTCGATTGCCTGCAATAATAAGGTAAGCTGGCCAGCTTAATTTCGCGATCGCGGTTGCATGATTAATTATTAATTTCCGACATTCGAAGCGTGCATGCGGCGACTCTAATAACAAAGACCAGCGAGCGTCCCGGCAAAACGTATTGTCGATGAGCAAGCGTCGATGTAAACAAACGCGCGGGCCGACTTTGTGTAGTATTTGAATGGTAATAAAAGGCTCCGTCCGTGTTATTAACAAGTATTTTTGACTCGCTCTTTTCACATAGCTTCCACTCACTTTTCCCAGATTAGAGGACTTACTGGTTGACTGACGCACGGTTCCACATGCTCTCCGATTTATGTATCGAGCATAAATAATTACGCGCGTCCTTTTAGTATAATTGCGCGAATAAAATAATTAAACGGTTTTACCCCGTTACACTGTATACAAACAAACGAATATCGTGATTAACATTTATGTAATTTTCAAAATTTTTTAAATATATGTGGAAAAATAACCAGTTACAGTAAATTCATATTCTATGAAATTAAGTGAATTGTGAAATTTAGTTTGTACAGCAAGTATAGCTGAATCAACAAATTTATCATGTAATAAGCGTAACGAAATGATTGCTCTTCATGAACTTAAATTATCAAATAATGCTATCTCCAAGACATTGAAAAAATGTATAGAAACAATGTTAAAAAATGTATAGAAACAAGTGGTGGCATAAACAGATGTAATAGAAAGTATTCGTGGAAAACAAGTGCCAACAAAGATAGGTATATTATGTAAATGTCTTTACGGAATAGTCGTTTAACAGTACTTGAAATAACTGTTTTCCATAACAAACATTTAACAAATAAAGACAGCGTACTGTACGCTGAAGACTATATGAAAAAGGACTTCGTGATCCAGTGGACATAAAAAAATCACTTTTAAGATCTGCAAACGTTAACAAAAGATTGAAATAAGCAAAACAATATAAAAATTGCACGATGCATCAGTGAGAAAAAGTTCTTTGGATTGATGAGTCCCAATTCTAGATTTTCGGAAGTAAAAGAAAAGTTTATGTAAGAAGAAGAGTGGGTAAAAAATTTGTAAGTACATATTTAGTTCCGAAGATTAAATACGGAAGAGGATTTGTAATAATATGGGGCTGCTTTACATGATCACAAGTTGGTAATCTTATAAAAATCGACGGGATTTTAAAAAAAGAAAGATACAAACAAATTTTACAAAAAAAACGTTTTGATATCAAGAACTTGATTGTTAGTACTCCTTCTATTTTTCAGTACGACGATGATCCAAAAGACACCTTAAAAATATGTAAAAATTACTTGGCGAAACTTGAAAAGAAAAAAAAAACTTATTGTTATGGAACGACAATCTCAGAGTTCAGACTAGAAATCTATTGAGTTGTTTTACGAAAACAGGACCACTGATGACGCGACCATCGTGGTGACACGAGATAACAGTTACGCGATTAATGAATTATTTGCTAATTATTTATGGAATTTTTATTACAGACGACATAGCGATGCATACGCTGGAGGGTGTGGCGCAGGAATCAGGAGAGAAAGCTCGGCCAAAGATCGCGTCGGTAGATGATAGGGAAGCCGCGAACGAGGACATGTCGAGGCAGAGTGAGGGTGAAGTCGCCAAACTCCTGCCCGACGTGGGGATCGAGGTAGAGGTCATCGCGGATACGCGAATCGTGGTGAGGCCGACGAAAGCGGATAGCGTTGTCTGTCCACCGGGTCGAAGTGCCGCTGTCGCTGCTGCCGCCGCGGTTGCTGATGCAAGGGCGAAAAACGCGGAGCGTACGCCGGATTCCCACGTTAATATGGTAAAGCCGTCGGTGAGACGCGGATTTAATAAAGAAGTCGCTATGGCGGAGCCGCGGGGCCAGATCGTGCCAGTGGATGCGCGACCACTCATCACGGAAGCGAGTTCGCCGCTGGTACTCACAGAGATTCGGCGTGGAGTCCCGACTCGGGAACGGCGAGTTGAGCTGCGCGGACGATTTGGGTCGGTGGTGGACGAACTCATAACGCCGTAGGACCTGCTACCGCAGCGTCCACTACGGTTCGGGGTGCCGGAGGACCCGTCCACATCAGATCGCCCGGATCCGGGGGCTCGGATGCCGCCGAGCATAGCGGCTCGCGCTGGCTCGAGTGGAATGCCGCCGCCGGAATACTTGCGACAGCTCCGAAGGGAAGAAGCGGAAGAACGCTATGGCACTTCCAAGAAATGACGCCGTAATAGAAAGACGCTGGATTTTGGGAGCTATGAACCCGGGTTTTTGACTGTCGCAGTTCGTTACACCTCTATAGGGCAGGATGCGACATGGGAGTTGCCGGTGCTGCGGCGGGGATTTCAAAATCTATCTCCGATATCGGAGGTGTCAGGCGAGCAGAGCGCGTCGGGTTCGGTCTCCGATTTGCAGAATGGGGATGACGGGACGGCCGCGGAAAGTGCAGTGTCGGTAGATTCGCAGATGACAGAACAAGCACAGGCCCCGGGACCTTCGGAGGTGGCGGCCGAGCGACCGGCTAAACCGCATAACGTAGGAAAGAGTAAAGACAGGTATCGCGTGTTCCCCGATGGGACACGCGTGCCTGCTCCGCGAGCAGGAGTTAGGGTGCGCCGTTGCCGCGATATGCGCGAGGCGAAAGAAGCCGGCGCATCAGTAGCGTCAGGTTGAGGGCGACGAACGAGAACGCGATCCTGTCGTGGCAATCCTGGCTGAGTTGGCGAAACTCACACCATCCCAGCGAGAAGAAGTTGCGAGGGTGGAACACCAGGCATGCAAGTTCGCCACCTGGGCGATAAGCCGTAACGCAACTCAGGAAGATGCGCAGAGCGGCTAAGGTACCAGCATAGGTGACACTTATAATTATATTTATTTTTTTTTATTATTTTCAATTTACTTTATTTTTAGTATCCACGATTGCGTTATATTTGGTTTATTTTCTTTTCTTTTCCCTTTTTTTTATTTTAAAGGCGACATTGACGAATCGTTGTTTGTTTTATTTTGTTTTATGTTTGTTTTATGTTTATTTTGTTTGTATTTATGATAGTTGAGCGAATCCGCTCCTAAAATATTATAGACTCGTCGCGTATGATAATTGAGCGACTACGCTCCTATTCGCCACCTACTGTCGCGTTTCGTAGATTGAGCGAGCGCGCTCACCACCGTGATTTGTAAGAATCCGTAGATATAATTTTCGATGGCGTAAATAAAGAGATCGCCTTTCTATATATATTTCGATTACTTCCATTCACCTTCCCCGTTATCGCGGTAGATTCGCGCCCGTGGAAGTCAGCGCCGGCTTCCTTCACCGAAAGTGTTAAAATGCGTTAGTACTATGGATCCAAATATTGAACCATGAATTTATCCATTATTTTACCTACATGAATCACGAGGATGGTATATAAATTTAGAACGTATCAAAGTCAACGATAATGATACAAATCATCGAGTAACACTTTTGGCTCATACTAAATTTAAATATGCTATAAGACCAGATGAATTTAAAGCTATTTTCTTCGGTCGTCGATTATTTCAACAGTGGGTTGTAAATGCTTACATTAAAATTGAAAAAGACAGGATTCAGTGATGCAAAGATAATCAAAAACAGATAAAAGCAGATACGTACTGTAACAGGCTGCCGTTTAACCTATTAAACTTATTTATTATCTCGGTCAACGACGCCTTGTTATCTACGTACCGAAAGCACGTCAACCTACCTTGCCCGGGAGTGCGCCTGCGCAGAGTCTCCTCGCCAATCCGAGTTGGGTTCCCCAACTCGCCACTTGGCGGCGCTGTCGCTCTTGCTTAGCAGCGCTCCTGCGGTTGCTGCTCGAAACTAGGTTGGCGATTCGCTTCTACCGATCTCTGCATGATCCTTGCTACGCTACCGGCTTATTCGAATCGAAAGTAAACAAACGCGACCTCCGGAAAAAGGAAAGACAAAATAATGATTCGATTTAGTGACAACTATCGATCGCTTTATTCAGATTAAATCTGATACACGGGGAATTTGCCGAGAGTCTTGCGCACGCAATTACAATTGACAATGTCAACGGGTGGAGAGAGAGAGAGAGAGAACCTCGCGACCGGCGCGAACTAACCGCTCGCACGCAACAAATTATCTCTTCGCGCACGCTGCGCGGGATCGCACGCTAACATCAATAAAGGGAAGGTGCACCTACCGCGAGATAGTTGAGGATACGGTGGCCAACCGTATCCGATTTACAAGCCGCTGATTAGCTGCTTCGCCGCTCGCTGCACTACCGCTGTTACTGTTGTTGTTGTTTGTTGCTGCTGGTGTTGCTGCTGTCCGATGCTGCCTGGATCGTTGAAACCGCTAAGGTTGCAGTCACTGCACACGCCAACTATGCGCACACTCACTGCAGCTCTCTCACACGAAAAACCCTTGCTTCCCAGATCTCACTTGCGAAATGTTCAATGTTTTGGTAGCGCGAAACCGTAGAGAGAGACTATCCGGACTGAGTGACACAGTCATACTGGCTACCAAGCTTCCCCCTCCCGGTCATTGCCCCTACGCGCCCTCTCTCTCTCTCGAACCGATCGCGGTTTTTCTCGTTCAGCCGCTCATTAACCTCACGCGAGTCGAACGATTTTCGGTAATCGTTGCAGTACCAAGGACTACACGATTATTTACAGAAATCTGCTAATGATATTGACGGCCAAGTAGGCAAAACTGTCATTTTATTATAGACTTTTTTAGGATCGCCTCACCACATGCAACAAAATTATCATGATGCAATGGCTTTAGTCAGTAAAACTAGTAAACCTGACATCTTTCTAACAATGACTTGCGATCCTAGGTGGAAGGAGATATAAGAAAAACTTTTACCGGGTCAACAAACCTGTGATAGACCTGATATTGTAGCTCGCGTATTCCATGTGAAAAAAAAATTGTTTGCTAAATGTAGTCGTGAAAGGTAAGTTTTATGGAGATGTAGCATTTTATGTTTATGTCATTGAATTTCAAAAGCGTGGTCTACCACATATGCACTTATTGTTTACTTTAAAATATGCTTATAAAATAACCACACCTGAAATGGTTAACAAATTCATATCAGCTGAACTTCCTGACTTTGCGGTGATTGGTGTATGATAGACAACAAATGTTCAAAGAAATTTCTAAAAAATTTTCAAAATAAAACAATTATGGATGAAAACGGATATTCTCATTACGAAAGGAAAAATGACAGGGAAAAATTAATAGGATCATGACATCTAAATGGGCTACACGTAAAAAACAGTTTAACTGTATTGGGCGAATATTTTCTGCCAGTCCTACACAAATAGAGCTCTTTCACTTGCGACTGTTATTATTGCACTTAAAAGAAGCTACCAGCTTTGATTCGCTTAAAACAGTTAATGTTTACAACCTACGTTTACAACAGCGTACTTAGAACTAGGGCTAATAGAGGATGATCAAGAATGGGTCAAAGCAATTGAAGAAGCATCAATGTGGATTAAATCCATGCCGACTTAGACAATTATTTACTTGAATTTTAATACACTGCCAACCAATACATTCTGAAGAATTATGGGATAAATTTAAAGACGCGTTATCTGAAGATTTTTCACGAACAAATAATTCTGTTGTGAGTCATCAAATAGCATGCTCTGAAATAAATAATTTGTTAAATTATGAATGCAAGAGTTTGTCTGATTTCCCTTTTATGGATCAAACAATGATTACGCATTTATTATTGGAAAATGATAATGAATTATCACAAACAGTGTTTGCGGACATTGGTAAAAAACAATATGAGCTGTTGAATGAACAACAAAAAGAAATTGTTGATATTGTTTTGGATAGAGCTATTGATAACAATAATCACGACAATAATTGCATACATATCAATGGCCCAAAAAGGTCCAAAAAAACTTTTATTTATACAGCTATTTACAATTTATTGTATTCACAAGATTTTAAAGTATCATCAATGGCTTTTACTGGTATTGCAGCAATATTACTTCCAAAAAGAAAAACAGTGCACAAAACATTTGGTCTTCCTGTTCCAATGTATAGCGATTCGTCATCAAACATTACAGCACAATCTAAGGAAGATCGTCTACTCATGGAAACAAAAGTTTTTATTTTGGACGAAGCCCCTATGGCTCCGAGATATGCACTAGAAATAGTAAACAAAACTCTACAAAATATCATGGGCAATAACTTATCTTTTGGAGGTAAAATTATGTTTTAGGCGGTGATTTTAGACAACTTTTTCCCATTAAACTTAATCATGAACATTTACTCCAAGAAGACAAGATTTAGTGAGTCACATTTGATAAAATTGACAAAGTGCAGAGATTAGTCTGAACCTTTAACTATCATTTCAAAAATAAGTAAAAATTACATTTTGAGTAAGTAACACGTTTCGTTTCGTTAACTCGATTTGCAATTAGCTTTCCGAGTTAATATCCCAAATAATGACGCGCTACTAATTATTTAATAATAGCGGAAGTACAGAAGGCACATTCGCTTCGTCGCGGAAGGCGTCGATGGGCTTTCGTCGTTCAGTAGTTCGAATGCTGCAATTGAAAGATTTGGGAGACTCACGAATAACTCAACCCGTTTTCGTTAACAATCATGTTGATTCATTTACAAGGCTATATGCGATTTGTATTACAAAGAAAAGGCCGTGCGAGACTGTCTCCCTGCGGGTAAACGCAGTGGAGACAAAGCTTCGCCTCACACTTGCTTGTCCCGTTGTCCAGCAGAGGCGGTGCGGGTTAACGCACGTATCTACCTGTCCGCGTTCCGATGATTATTCGAGAGAGAGAGAGAGAGAAAGGAAACCGAAAGGCGCACCGATAATGCAAGAAGTACCTGACCTAGGCAGGGGCGTCGTCGGGAATCCGGCAATCTACTTCGGCTGGAATCGCTCCGCCGCTCCTCGACGTCCCTCTTGCTGAGATGGCTCTTGCTCTTGAACTTCCAAGCAAAGGGCTGTTTGCCTCTTGTAGTCCTTTTTGCTGTTTCTCTTCGTCAAAGAGGGGTTGATGATTACTTATCACTTTCTCATTCGGGTTTTCACTTTTTCTGTCACTCGCGACGCTGGTCAGGCCAGTACTGCTCGCGCACTCTCATGCCTCACGGCATTCCCGCCCCTTCCCTCAATACTCAAAATCGGCCGAACGCCGTCGGCTACGTACACGCGTGCGAGTCACGCCGGCGACACCATCTCTCTCTCTCTTTAAATATTTCTCTCTCCTTTCCTCGCACGGCTCCAACCACCAACGCCGATCAGGAATTCAACCTGAAACAAAGCCACATCGAGCGTCGATACGTGGTCCAAATCACCAAGATATCGATATGGCAGAGGCGAAGGTAAGGGCTCGCGGAAGAGAGAGAGAGGCAAACAGGGCGAGCAATCTCAACGATTGCCTCATCCGTCACAAGTATATGGACTACTTCTTTTTACAGCAATCTAGAGACACATAAAATTGAAATTCACCAGGACTACAAAACAATTTAATAATGAATCGTATGGCTGTGGTCCTATTACGGACGGTAGTGACAAGGTCACCATCCACATCGCTAACTACACCGGATTAGAAATTGGAAAGGGAGTTTTAGTAAGAGTAACTGGAGAAGTGGAATCGGGTGGTACGTAATTTATATCATTGACTTATACTATGATTTTCTTATAAAAAATAAAAATTCATTTTGATGGGTTAATTATATTTTCTAATTATATAATGTTAAATTTTCAACTAGATCTGTAACCGTAGTGCTTACTTTAACATTGAACTCCTAAACAAGGACGCGAGTAAATTTACTTTAAATTTCATATATTAACATTCATAGTAAATGGCATTTCAATTTTAAAAATTTCTTAATATGATTTTTGGTTTGATCTAAAAAATTACATTTGCTACATGAGAGTTGAAGCGATTTACTATGCACGATAATCTCACCTTAATTTTAAAATTTCTCCATTAATCTCACTGTTTAATCTCCATTAATCTCACTATTGTAATTATTTCATATCATCTGTAAAAACATTACGTATAATAGCATAGCAAACTAATTACCATGAATTAATATTTTTTTAATATTTGCGACTGCTGTGTATAAATGATTCTTTATTCTTAACTGAACGAATCTAGGATAATTACGATGGCAATAAAGTTGTATAAATGCAGTTTATACGTTACATATTATATCTGAATGTTACGTGACAGTTTTGATGTCCTTACAAAACGGGCACGTGTTAGACCGTTTTAGCTCCCAGTGGTCCTGACTCGGGCGGATTGAACCTTCAGTACGGTACCCCGACCGTGTCAGCGAATGGATCGCGTTTTCGCCGATAATATCCGAAATTCGTCCGCGCGAGCGGTAAGCGAGAGTAATGGGAAAAAGGGGGGGGGGGGGGGCTCGCTGGTTTATTAAAATGAACTTACACGGGTACGTAAGATATATTTATATATATTTAGATATATAAGATAACATGTCTAGTAATGATATCGGACTACTATCCAATTCAAATAAATATCCTAAAATACGCGGTCGGTGGTCGTTACACACCTGGTCCCGGTACGCAAACAAATGGATTCACCGAAAGGGGAACCTTGAATATGGTGAGTAGTTATCGAAATAAAGAGAGAGAGAGAAAAATAACAAGGAAGAAATTTCGGTTTATCAAGAATAGAGGGCGGAAGTACTCACTCTGTTGCTTTAGTTCGAAATATTGTTTGGTTCGTTATGCGGGCAATCGCTCCTTTTTGAATCTGGTCAGATTCAACTGGTCCAATATATTTTTTTTATCCAATAATGTGACAACACACAATGATAAAATGATAATTCCTATGGTTTTCGTTTACACAAAATTATTAAAGCGAATGTACTCGACACTTCTGATACTTGATTATAACTCTAACTCTTATATTCTCAAACTATAGATTTAACTTCAGTAGGAAAATTGCAGCCTTTTTAGTCGAGCGCTCACTCCTAACTGACTAATGTGTATGTCATTGTTTTCGCCGGTTCATTATATATCTTTTTTTCTCGCATTCCGTCTCTCTCTCGCACATATGCTTTAGACGTTTACGCTTCTCGTATTGGCTCGTCTTACCTAGCTGAGCACGCTGACCGAAGCATGCTGTCGCAGCATGCTGCCGCAGCGTGAATCAGCCTCTGCCACACATTCCTACCGAGTCGCGCACACGAATACTGCTAGCTATACTATGCCCGAACGGAAATCTCGGGTCCGAAATATTATTCGACAAAATACAATTATAACACAATGAAGTGTCACGTAACATCCCTCCCCCCTTAGAATCGTTGCCGTCTTCGGCAATGTATCAAGAGCCACAGGGTCTGCAATGGGTCGGTAAGGAATAAATTAGTGACTAAATTAGTAAATATATAGGTCCTTTATTCCTAGTCCAATATTATAATTGATGATAGCGTATAAAGAAGGGGGTGTGTACATATATTTAATAAGGGAATAACCCGGTCCTAGATTGCTATCCGCGCTAAATCATCCGAGATGGCCTGCGCCGTGTTGTTGGTCCTTGCCGCTGATTCTGTAGGTCCAGCGAGGTCGATTAATGTTTGTTCTGGTTTTACTTTACTAACATAATCAAAATTCCTAATACTACAGCCTTCCAGGTGCTGGTCCCATTTTCTTAATTCTATGGACCTGCCGCAGAAGTAATGTTTTCTTAAATTACCTCCGATCTGCATATCGCAGAGTAACACGTGCTTGCTGCATTCGTTAGAGGTGATCCAGTGGCCGCAGAGATCGTGTTTTTTGTAGAGGTCCAACATGTTTTTGCCGTACCTTACGATCCTGGGGCGAATAAGTCTGGCTTTTAAATACTGGCCAAGCTTATTCGCGACCACCCTTTCTGCGTCGGAGGTATAAATAAATGCGGCGAACCCCATTGAACCTTTTCCATTCCGCATTGGTACGTAATTTATGT
Source organism: Phymastichus coffea (assembly GCF_024137745.1). NCBI lineage: Eukaryota > Metazoa > Arthropoda > Insecta > Hymenoptera > Eulophidae > Phymastichus > Phymastichus coffea. Next base: position 36,675 of record NW_026707006.1, on the reverse strand, counting down.
AGTCCATAGGGCCAAATTTTAGTAAGGCCTTATTTGCCATTACTTCGGTACAATTATAGGGTAGTAAGAAGTGAATCCTATTTAAGCGATCGTGTTTAGGACCAAGGTTTTTTGTTTGGGGGACCAGAGCGGCATTACTCAGGCCGGTGTATTGCCCATCCTCGTCATCAGATGAGTCTGGTACATTGGCGGTTTCCGAGAGGTTGTAGTCGTCAAATATTGCCTTCTCAAGCTGATAATAAGTCGGCAATTCCTCTTCCAGTCCTAGAACTTCCTCGGAAAACGGTTTTCGATCGTTGAATAACTGCTCGATTGCCTCCAGGGCATGAATGGGGTTCACAAAGTAGAAGACCGTACATCCTAGGCTTTCCATGAATCTCTCGGGAATCGCCACGTCAATCATCTTCTCTAAAGGTATTGGCAAGCGAGCCACATTGCTTCCGCTTTCCTGTTTGAGTCCATGTATACCATTGTAAGCCCATAGTTCTCATTAAGCATCGGCTCAACGTCATATCTGAGCCGTGGGTCCATGTTAAAGATCTTCCGTAAATTTTAAGTATAGTCCTTTAGAAAGATGAATGATAAAATATAGATAAATCGGAAGCGAAATGTACTACGAGAAGCGTTAGACGGGGTATTACAATTAGTTCACGGGTAGTATCTACAAACATGCAGTTATTCAAGGTATTATCTAATCGTCGGCGCGTGTATAACTAAGATTAACAAAAGTGACAAAGATGATCATACTTAGTTTGAAAAAATTTCCTTTAAGCTACAAAATATTCATTTTTTTTTTTTTTTTTTTTTTTTGATAGATTTATATTTTAGTGTAATCATCTTTCTCCCTTTTACCCCATTTTATACATAAGTTTCTAAATATTCTCGCTCTTGGTCAATGTTTGTGCTTATTTCATCTTCAGGTGGAGTATCAGCTTGGTCCATGGACTTCGCGTGCTTGGGTTCAGGATCAATTGTGGTATTGCTTATGCTTACGACTATAAGGTGTGACGGTAGTCTTCTAACTTCTGATTTTGGATAACGTTCGTTAGCCTTTATCTCCCTTATCCTTTTCTGATGCTGCCATATTCAAGTCTTGTCATGGTCTTCGTAGATCGTAAGCTCTATTTGTTCATCACATAACCAGTGGTGTTTGGTTTCATGGTCCTGATTCCAACGTCGTTTCCGTACTTGCGCGAATTCTGCGCCATATATTGGGTCACACTTTTCTACTGCTCTGTTAGCGTCAGCTGCATCGTAGTATTGGACGTATCCCAAAGCCAATGATCCTCTCGAATCTTTCAATACTTTGTGATATAGCAAGGGTCCGAATTCTACGAAATGCTCGAAAAAGGCCACTTCTCTTCGATTTTCTTCGATAATCCACGGTAGTCTGCAGAATAAGCGTGTGTTATCAGTTGGTCTTGGTGAAGATTTCCTAAAGACTCTGGTCCTTTCTATACGCGATGAATGTTTAGTTATAGGGTCAGGGGTCCATGATTTAGTCCTCCTAGCTATTCTAGCATGTTCGATTTGATCGAATTTACATAACACACTTTTTACGCTGCTATTGACCATTTTTTTCAGTGCATGAAACTCCTGAACTGGTCCGATCTGTTCCAATCTGCGTAGAAGTTTATTTAATAGCACGTGGTCAGGGTAAAGAATTTTTATACTTTTAGGATCCTGTACCTTACTATCCTGTGTCTTACTGGTTATTTCACTCATGTCGTGTTTTCTTCTTTTTTTTTCTGAAACAGATCGTGAGTTGGTTATATAAGTATGTTAGTAGTCATTAAGTTAATTCTGCGATTAGGGTTTGCAGTGCAAGGGTATTGTCGTGTCGCTTTTGGGGGTAAGGTTTCGGTGTAGATGATACTTTTGATTTTGTTTCATTTTGGTCCAATGAACCGTCGCTTAACGTATGACCAATTGGTTGTCTTGGTTCATCCGTCCGTTTAGAATCCTTCCTAGTCTTAGTTATTTTTAGACTTTGGAAAATCGATGTGGTTCTTGCTATAGGGTCTCGGTTAGGTCTACGAGCGTCGGGTGATTTGTGAGTTTTGGTGCTATGTGAGGTCCATGTGCAGTTAGTGCACCATTTATACGCAAGTGCAATTAGTAACATTATCATAATAATATTGATACTTAGTCCGCCGTAGATCAGTCCGGATTGATAGGTAGTAATTTTATTGTGTTGACTTATAGTTTCTGCCTTCTCCATAATATCATTTAAAGCTTTTTCCTGGCTAGTCCACATTCCAGATTGCGGGACCCATTTTTCTAATTTTATATCTGAATCGAATAAGAGATGTACGGTAGGATATAGAGTCGTTCAGTTGAGGTTCAAATTTGGTTTATATAGATAAATGTTCGTATCATTCTTTTTTGCTTCTGTTAACAGAGTCGCGTCGCTCGTGTATCCAATACAGCCTGGGGCGATTTTGAGTATTCCTAGCCCTTGTATGTGGATCATCTGGTCCATTCGGTCCGGACAAGCGATTTGTATAGTGTCCAGTTGATGAGCAGAAAAAATCCACGATCCGGCCATCGAAATATAATTCCAGTGCGTCGTTTCCTGACTTTTCAGTACTATATAACAATGGTACAACTCATGGTTGGATGGTTGTATTAGCATTCTTAATACACAATTCTTATTCAGATTAACATCTAGAAGGGGTCCTTTTACTGAGCATACAAAGGTGTAGTGAGTTCGAATGCAATCTAATAGAGATTGATGGTCCATTTGGATATACTGTTTTTGATCCGAGCACAAGGCTAAGTAAGGGTAATTATATTTTATATATGCCGACCTTTTTTTAGAGATCGATAATTGTGGTACTAATATAGAATGCAATCTATATAAATTGTAGTAATTTCTGTTCCGTTGGAATGGGAAAATCAAGGTCCATTACAGTATGTTTGATATCATTAACTATTTGATGCAGCACATCAGTGTCTATTAAATCTGGGTGCACTTTTCCTTCCTTTAATGCGTGGAGAATTTCTAGAAATCTTTCTGAACCTTTAATGAAATAATCTAATCTAGATTCCAACATTGTTCCAAAAGATTGTACAGAAATCATATATTCTAAGCGTGCGTTTTCACTTTCTAATTTTTCGAATTTCTGCTGTATCTGGGTTCCAAGCTGAAAGATTTTGTCACCATGTATGTCTATCATTTTGAATAATTTGTTTATTCCCATGGTAATAATGTGTGTCCTTTTATTAAAGAGATTGATTAACGATTTCTGGTCTTGGTATAATTGATCGATGTTTGCATCTATTTTATTCGTTTCGTCCACAGTTACCAATCCAAACAAGCTGTGGCTTAAGCTTCCTATCCCTCCGAATGGTATTAGTCTTTTGTTCCTGATGCTTCCGGGCCCCCGAACCCTGGGTGGTTGGATGTTTCCCATGTTTCCGATTGATTCAGTCATTTCTGCTTGTAATTGTTGAAGCGTGAGCTCTTTCACATCCAAAATATCTTTGTTTAACATATTGTTACACGTCAATCCATCTAGGTGTTTGGTGCAATTCCCAAGTAATATATGAAAATCATGTATAATGGTTATCCTTGCCAAGAAGTACTTCGTATCAACCGTAATATATACTTTCCAATCCGCTCTTTTTATTCTCATGGGGTCCAATCTTCCATAATATAATCCTGGGTTTTGGCTCAAATTTTCTATCATGTAAGCTTGGGGGTCCGTAACAGATAATGCGAGTAAAGAGCATAGGAGAAGAAGGAGGAGGTTTTGCATGTTGGAAAGGAAGAACCTAGAAAGGTACGAGACAGTAGGTGTAGATTTATGGCCTTAAAAGATCAAGTTTAAATAGCATATAGTCAATGTTTCAATTTCAATTTATCCACGTGTTTGCGTACTTTCTTTCCATCAAGGGTCGCGGTAGCGACCTGCGGCATGAATGGCCGAAGGCGCGGACGCGACACTATACACGATAGGCTTTGTATCTAACGTTTTTTATTTGCGTCTATATAAAATAAATGGCATTTATTTTGTGCAAAAGTCTATTCAACCGACTTTACTTAACCCCCTAAAGAATTTAAATTATTAAAAAAATTTTTTTGTGCATTCATTATATATATTTTTATATTGATTATTTTGACATGGTCGATTCTTTTCTTCTTCAACTTTTCTTCTTCTATGATATCTAGATAACGGATATCTTATAGTATAGATGATCTGTAAGATGACTGCAGCGTTAAGCAGACATTTTTTATTTATATATATAGTTATATTGATTATATAGTGATTGACTTGGGTCACGGTGGCTCAGTGGGTAAGAGCCCAGGCTTCTGTGTAAGAGGTCGCGGGTTCGAGCCCCGGATGTGTGAAGATTTTCAGAAATGAAATTTTCATATATGTGTTACTGTGATTCCGGTGGTTCGGATTCCACCTTAAACTGTAGGTCCAGTCATGATTGTGTTCTACTTTATCCTCCTACATCATTTAAAAAAATGATAGAGAAGGTGAGTCTGCATATTCATGACTATAGGGAACCAAGACTAATGCGTACAGGTACTTAGTTTACCTCTGCAGCGTTCCACGTGGACGTAGTTCTTGAAGTAATAACAATAACAATAACTATATAAACTACTATATAATCTATAATTATATTGATTATATAGTGATTCACTATATAACAGTGAAAAATTGAAGTGTTTTGAAGTGTGGAATAATAGTGATTATTAATCAAGTACTTGATAATATCAAGTAAATAAACTAAATACATTTATAGTGCTAGTGCTATACCACAGGTACAGTATGGCGTAATTTACAAATTAATTAATAATCCAAATGTATTTTATATTTTATTATTATAAATTTAAAATCCAGAATGGATATATTAAAATAGATTAGTTAACCGATTAGAATATATCAAGTTAAATTACTTATGTTGCTGTCTGCAAGAAAGATTAGTTAATAATTGATAATTGATGTAGAGTATTCACTGTTCATGTTGTTTTCTGGAAGATTAGTTAACCGATGATTGATATTTACTTGTATAGTTAATATAAAGTAGACTGAATGTTTGAATCAAATTAATGCTTGTAATTGATGTAGAGTATTCACAGTTCATGTTGCTTTCTAGGCCAAGCAATAGGTATTTTTTTATGACTTAAAATAGTACAGGTAACGACTAGTGCTATCGTCTAGATTTTTTTGCGCCCTTTAATTTGATATACTTTTAAACTCTGAAATATTGTCAGAACGTTTGTTAATTAACAAATATATGCGAAAAATTAATTTTTTTTTTGTTATTTCGTTATATCTTTGAAAATAATAAAGTAACAATTACGGTATAAATATGAAAGTTGTAGGTAATTGTATGACGAAGAGAGTGAGCCGTCGCGTGACTTTATATCATTATTGGAAGCCGAGAAAATGTGGAAAAACGATGAAATTTTCATTTTTTTTATAAAATTTATATCTCCGTCAGTTTTTAACTTGGAGAGCCGAGATTTGGAACTATAGTAGCTGGGTATGCATACTTGCAAGTGCGCGAAATCCTGATTCTGTGCAACATTTTTTTTCCGCGCAATTATCTTTTAAACAATTTAAGGCAAAAAATTCGGACAAGTCTCTACTAAAATTGGACAGTTTAATTTTCATTTTGACAACTGTTTCGAAAACTGTACGTTTTTCGTTTCAAAATGTATATTCTGAATCTATAAAAAAAGTATTATAAAGTGCTTTTCAAAATCGCGGAAGTTAAACGTTTTCGGCCGAGCGCATCGGAATAGTCGAGTGGTGGGAGGATCATCAGCGAAGGAGAACGGCGCATATATCGTAATACATGTGCCGCGCTTGCGGCTGGTGTATATTTTTTAAAGTAGACTGAATGTTTAGACCAGATATTGTAACAAATTTAATTTATTTAAAGTAGACTGAAAGGTGAAAATAGATTAATATAAAGTAGTTGATATTTACTTGTATAGTTAATATATATAAAGTAGACTGAATGTTTGAACCAGATTAATGCGTACATTGATTTCTGGAAGATTAGTTAACCGATGTAGAATATAATATCAAGTTAAATTACTAATGTTGCTATCTGCAAGAAAGATTAGTTAATAATTGATAACACAGGCCTGCAAGGTTTTGTTCTTTTGCAACTGAGGGTCATTTCTGAAGTAATTTTTGGCGTAGAATTCGAATCCGTCATCAGGATTTCTCCATCACGTCAGGTTTTTGAGTAATCGTCCCCTAAAGGTCGAAAAAACACGTTTTTTGGCCATATTCAAGGCTTGATTACATCGTGAGTTTATATTCTTTTCAAAAACGGTTGACGGCATCTTAAAGAAGCACTCTTACCCTTCAAAACCCATTTTTCAAATTTAAGATATCATTTTTTTTCATCAAGATATCATCAATTGAAGTTTGCCATTTTTGAGGTTTCACCATGAGCTTAAAAGTTCGGCCAATTTTCCTGGAAGAATACGATATATTTCTTAGTTTTTTTTTATAATGATTCTAGAATTATTATCCAAAAAAAATAAACGGAGAACAGATTACTATTGACTGCTTTCCTTATATATTACTTGATTGTTGATTTGATTGAAATGAGCATGGATAATGTAAGTAGAAATATTTTTATATATATTCACTAACTAATGATCTATTTATTACTAATTTTGCATTTTTTACAGAACATGGACATGGATGAAGATTCTCTTCTTGAAACTGAGGCCATTAATGAGAAAGAGAGTACAACATTCAATGTTCCGATAAGCGCATGGGAGGAAATGAAGAAAAAGATGAATGAACTAGTTGAAATGAATAAAAAAAAAGATACAGAAATTGACAAACTAAAACGAAAAAATCAACAAATGGAATTTGAAAAAAATAACGACCAACAAACAGAAAATAACAATCAAATATCAACAGTAACAAACGAAAGCAGGCAACAAAATTTAGAAATACTAACATTTGACGAGTAGCAAAGTAGAAATTGACAAACTAAAACGAAAAAATTAACAAATGGAATTTGAAAAAAATAACGAGCAACAATAGAAAATAACAATCAAATATCAACAGTAGAAAATAACAATCAAATATCAACAGTAACAAACGAAAGCAGGCAACAAAATTTAGAAATACTAACATTTGACGAGTGGCAAAGAAAACGTAACCTGCCCATTAATCAAAAAAATTGTTGTACTTTGTACTTGTGTATACAAAGTATTTTAGCTAAAAATTTTGTAATGCCATTAATAATAAATGATGGTCAAATAACAAATGACGAGGTAGATAAAATGCTACATGATCTGATACCAATGGCGGAAACCATGGAAGAACTAAATTCAAATTTAGCAGTTCAGCATATATTTAACATTTTAAAGAATGCAACTTTTCAAGAAATTGGTATAGAAACTTTTGATGATGTAGACTTTAGTGTTGGTGATTTACTTGATGAAAATATTAAGTAAAAATAAAATGTAGAAGATCATCTAGATTTATCTCATATGAATAATGAAGAAAAAGTCTATATTACAAAGTTAGTCGATGATACAAGAAACGCTGCAGCGTATAATAACAACCAACAAAGAAAAAGAAGACGTTTTACTCTATGACTTACTCTGTGATCTATATTTTTACTCTGTGACTTTTATTCTGTGACTTTTACTCTGTGATCTACTATAAATTTAAGGTTCATTCATTCAATCAAAGTTTTCATTAAATAAACAAAAAATTGGATATAAAAAATTTTTTGTTTAAAAAAATGGAGAGTGCTAAGAATAAGATAACTTTTCATTAAATACTTTTACTCTGTGAATTTTATTACTCTGTGATCTACTATATTTTGATAATAAAGTTCATTCATTCAATCAAAGCTTTCATTAAAGTCTATATTGATTTTCTCTTGAAAGTCAGCATGTAGAATAAAAACAATATTGTAAAAGAAAATTTGTACATCAAACGTGTGGTAAGCTAAAAAATTACCATATGAATCATAATTATAAATTATTAAATCTTTTACATTGGTAGGACAAGCATTTGGTTAAGCTCATAATCTTAAAGTACACAACATCATTCATATTGGATACAAACTATATATTTGTAACATTTATGGCAAAACTTTTGCCAGAAAAGATGAGAATTAGAGATCATGTCATGAATTAACACGTACAAGAAAACAACCTTACCAATGTGTTTGTAGGGCAACATTTATGTTAGTACTGAAATGTTTTTGGTACATTTATAACATTTATAATATAGCACATTATTTTCTGAGCATAATTTTCTATCGTTAAATTTTGCAGTCAAAGGTTCAAATTACTTGTCACATAAAAGAGCAACCCATTACAATGATAAACAATGTACGAGTAAATGCAATGATTGTGACAAAGGTTTAAAAAAAAAAATTATGCATAGGTTTGTGAAAAAGCTTTTAATAGCAGAGATAATCAATGTACTCATTAATCTGGTTCAAACATTCAGTCTACTTTATTTTATGCATAAGCCATTACTTTATACTCATATGCAAGCTCAAGTAAATATCAATGTACGCATTGATCTGGTTCAAACATTCAGTCTACTTTATATTAATCTATCAAGGGTCGCGGTAGCGACCTGCGGCATGAATGGCCGAAGTTTTCAACTTTATGAATTTTGTATAAATATATTTCTATCGATAAGATGCAGAATATTCAATTAAAATATAAAATAAAGATGTCAAGAACATAATTCATTTTTTGTATATTACAACAATAAAAAATTACAGGTATATCTCGAATGCTGGAATTCGCTGCTAAGCTGCGCGTTGCTACAAAAAAAAAGAACTTTGCTACTAGTACCAAAATCGAAAGTAAGTAAAGTCAATTAGGTTAGAGTGGCATAAACTTTTCTTTCAGAAGAATTTTTTTTAACATTAAATAAATTCTATTATGTATATGTTAAAGTTTGTGATGCATAAGTGGCGTAGGATTCAATTGTTTCAAGTTATTTTATAAACATTTTTCATTTAATTACATTGAATAAATTTTGTTTTTTTTTTTTTTTTTCAGATTATTCATCAGACAACCGTCTATAAGCACCTGTATTGTGCTTGTTTGCGCTTATATCCAGCGCCTGTTTGCGCTTATATCCAGCGCCTGTCTGCGCTTATATCCAGCGCCTGTGTGTACTTATGTCATTAATTTATATACATGAACATGTATAAAATATATAATTAAAAAATAATATTTTATTACAAAAAATATAACAATTTTTGTTATTTTATATTTTATATTTACCTTAAAATATATTGTGACGGTAAACGTCAAATTAGCGCTGATTATTTAGCTTAATTGCTGCCTGTGAGGGCAGCACCTGCCGGGGGGACGAAATACGTAACGAAGTAATTCGGCACGCGAGCAGACGGAACGCGCGCGATAGAATTCGAACCAGTGAAGCTTAGACCATCGTTGTGTCCGCCCGCTTTCGCTATCGTTATCGCCGATTCACGAGCCATCAACGTCAACGCATCAAAACAGCAGCAGCCAGTTACCCGAGATTGTAGCCGCCAAGGTGCCATCCAGCTACCAGTTTGAGACCAGGACGAGTGTGTGTGTGAGGTTTCGCCATCGAGGGCGAAACCATAACGTGCGCGAACTCGCGACTCGCGAAATAGACAATAGAAACTGTTCCGCTCTGTGCGAGTTACTTGTGTTTCCTCCGATCGTCTGCAATAATAAAGTAAGCTGGCCAGCTTAATTTCGCGATCACGGTTGCATGATTGATTATTAATTTCCGACATCCGAAACGAGTGTGCGGCGACTCTAACAACAAAGAGCAGCGAGCGTCCCGGCAATACGTGTTGCCGACGAGCGAGCGTCAATGTAAACAAACGCGCGGGCCGATCTTCTGTAGATTATGAGGAATAATAAAAGATCTAGTTCGTATTACTAACAAGTGCTTTTCGATTCACTTATACCTCATAGCTTCCACTCACTTTCCTTAGATAAGAGGACTTACTGGTTGACTGACGCACGTTTCCACATGCTCTCCGATTTACGTACTGAGCATAATTAACTACCCGCGTCCTTTTAGTGTAATTGCGCGAATAAAATAATTAAACGGTTTTACTCCGTTACAATATATATATATATATATATCCATATAGCAGGCACTTTGACTGCGTTCTGTAGATTTATATAGGTGTTATAGCTTTGAATTAAGCGTATATATCATAAAAAAAATTATATATCTTGCTATAGTTTTGAAATCTATACATGAGAAAAATAAAATTTTGTTAAAAAAATAATTAATTAACTTTATAATTAAACAAATTCAAACTTGAATGCACTCTGTTGATTGCACCTTATTGATTGCATCTTATATTATAGATTTGATTGCACCTTATTGATTGCATCTTCTATTATAGATTTGATTACATTAATATTATACTTATAAACAAATATTTTTTAAATTCTTGAGTTGCAAAAATATGCCTCCAGCTAATTTAATTATCACTATCGCTTGAGAAAGCAAATAATGAATATACTATACGAACAAAATTGGAATACCGTTCATTGCATAAGCAACTGGATAAAAACCTAATTCCCAAAGCGTATTTCTTTTCAAAGTAAACAACAGTAGACAATAAACATCTATCTAATAAAAACTGCACCATTATAGTGAAATAGCTATAAAGAAGAATCAAAGAAAGAAGATAGAATCGGTACATTACAATATGTTTATGAACTACAAACCAAAAACAATCTAGAAGCTATTGATAAATTAACTAAACCTAATTATCAATCATTATTTGAAACCATACAGTTATTTGAGACCATCACGTTCTTCCGACATTCCAGAATTACAGTAGTCGTCGATAGGTTCAACAAAAACTATAGACTGAAAACACTACAAACGGTACAAAGTATCAATCTATTCTAAATAACAGTAAGATCAAACAGCGGTATATATAATGACAAAATGAGATGGAATACTTGAAAGTTACATATACCAATTCAGTAACGATATATAAATAATAATGTATTACAGTGCATGAAGACCTAAGGAACAATGAACGGAGATATAATGAAATAGAGCAATGGAATACTTGAAAGTGATATATAACTATTCAATAAAATTTATATTTAGCGACATGACTATTACCGCATTTTAACAACATAGACAATCAATTCTTAGTTTTCATTCTCTATTGAGATATAAGAAAAACCGGTTGATTCTATCATCTTGATGAGTGCTTTGAAGCAAGTGCAACGGTGACAAAAGATAAACGATTTAACCCGATTTCAGAGTAATGACATATACCCCATTTTAACGTCACATAAAATCGACATTTATCTGTAGCTCATTAATGTACTGTAATAATACATTGGTACTGCTGTCAGCTTGATGATTGGTTAGAGTAATAAGCAAAGATGGCGAAAGCTGAACTAAGATTTTGAACAGATTTCAGAGACGAAGTCATGACCTCATTTTAACGACACAAAATCGTCACCTCTCTGTAGTTCGTAATCGTACTGCAACAATACTCTGTTGATGCTATCTCCATGTTGATTGGTTTGAAATATGAGCAACGTTGACAAAAGCTGAAGTAATGATTCGACCGGATATCAGCGACACGGCCATGACCTCATTTTTACGACACAGATATTCGTCACTTATATCCCGCTTACAATTGCACTGTAACGATATACTGTCACTGCCGTTACTTTGATGACTGGTTTGAATTGTGAGGATCAGAGAGAAAAGCTATTGTCGTTTAACCGGATTTCAGAGTAATGACATGTACCCCATTTTGACGACAGACAATCGTCTCTTATTTTTCATTCTCAATTCAGTTCTAAGAAAAATCTGTAGCTGATATCATCTTGATGATTGGTTTAAGGCATGTGCAAGGGTGACAAAAGCTAAATAATTCAACCGGTTTTCAGAGAATTTTCAGTTACCCCATTTTGAAGACAGAGTCAATGGTCTCTTAAATGGTGCTTATAATTGTACTGTAACAATACTCTGTCGCTGCGACCACCTTGATAATCACAATGATTCTACCGGAAATCAGAAAAATGCCATTTACCCCATTTTGACGACACAGTCAATGGTCTCTTAAATGTCGCTTATAATTGTAATGTAACAACACCCTGTCGCTACTACCACCTCGATCATTGGTTACAGTATGAACCACGGTGAATAGCATAAAGTAATGATTTCACCAGATTCGGCGACACGGTCATACCCCATTTTCACGACACTGATATTGTCACTCATCTTCGGATCAAAATCGAATTGGAACAATACTTTGTCGCTCCTGTCACCTTGACGACTGGTTTGAATTATGAGCATCAGTGAGAAAAGCTAATATGATTGTTCAACCGCATTTCAGCGACACAGACATGACCTCATTTTAACGACACATAAAATCGTCACCTCTCTGTAGTTCGTAATCGTACAGTAACAATACTCTGTTGATGCTATCTCCATGTTGAATGGTTTGAAATATAAGCAATGTTAACTAAAGCTGAAGTAATGATTCGACCGGATATCAGCGACTCGACCATGACCTCATTTTTACGACACAGATATTCGTCACTTAGATCCCGCTTACAATTGCACTGTAACAATCTTCTGTCACTGCCGTTACTTTGATGACTGGTTTGTATTGTGAGGATCAGTGAGAAAAGCTATTGTAATGATTTAACCGGATTTCAGAGTAATGACATGTACCCCATTTTGACGACAGACAATCGTCTCTCATTTTTCGTTCTCAATTCAGTTCTAAGAAAAATCTGTTTCTGATATCATCTTGATGATTGGTTTAAGGCATGTGGAACGGTGACAAAAGCTAATTAATTCAACCGGTTTTCAGAGAATTGTCAGTTACCCCATTTTGACGACAGAGTCAATGGTCTCTTAAATGGCGCTTATAATTGTACTGTAACAATACCCTGTCGCTGCGACTACCTTGATCATCACAATGATTCTACCGGAATTCAGAAAAATGCCATTTACCCCATTTTCACGACACTGATAATTGTCACTCATCTTCCGTCCAAAATCGAATTGGAACAATTCTTTGTCGCTCCTGTCACCTTGATGACTGGTTTGAAATATGAGCAACGTTGACAGAAGTTGAAGTAATGATACGACCGGATATCAGCGACACGGCCATGACCTCATTTTTACGACACAGATATTCGTCACTTAGATCCCGCTTACAATCGCACTGTAACAATCTTCTGTCACTGCCGTTACTTTGATGACTGATTGTATTGTGAGGATCAGTGAGAAAAGCTATTGTAATGATTTAACCGGATTTCAGAGTAATGACATGTACCCCATTTCGACGACAGACAATCGTCTCTTATTTTTCGTTCTCAATTCAGTTCTAAGAAAAATCTATTGCTGATATCATCTTGATGATTGGTTTAAGGCTTGTGCAACGGTGACAAAAGCTAAATAATTCAAACGGTTTTCAGAGAATTGTCAGTTACCCCAATTTGACGACAGAGTCAATGGTCTCTTAAATGCCGCTTATAATTGTACTGTAACAATACCCTGTAGCTGCTACCACCTCGATCATTGGTTACAGTATTAACCACGGTGAATAGCCTAAAGTAATGATTTCACCAGATTCGGCGACATGGTCATAACCCCATTTTCACGACACTGATATTGTCACTCATCTTCCGTTCAAAATCGAATTGGAACAATACTTTGTCGCTCCTGTCACCTTGATGACTGGTTTGAATTATGAGCATCAGTGAGAAAAGCTAATATGATTGTTCAACCGCATTTCAGCGACACAGACATGACCTCATTTTAACGACACATAAAATCGTCACCTCTCTGTACTTCGTAATCGTACTGTAACAATACTCTGTTGATGCTATCTCCATGTTGATTGGTTTGAAATATGAGCAACGTTGACAAAAGCTGAAGTAATGATTCGACCGGATATCAGCGACACGGCCATGACCTCATTTTTACGACAAAGATATTCGTCACTTATATCCCACTTACAATTGCACTGTAGCGATATTCTGTCACTGCCGTGACTTTGATGACTGGTTTGAATTGTGAGGATGAGTGAGAAAAGCTATTGTAATGATTTAACCGGATTTCAGAGTAATGACATGTACCCCATTTTGACGACAGACAATCGTCTCTTATTTTTCATTCTCAATTCAGTTCTAAGAAAAATCTGTTGCTGATATCATCTTGATGATTGGTTTAAGGCATGTGCAAGGGTGACAAAAGCTAAATAATTCAACCGGTTTTCAGAGAATTTTCAGTTACCCCATTTTGATGACAGAGTCAATGGTCTCTTAAATGGTGCTTATAATTGTACTGTAACAATACTCTGTCGCTGCGACCACCTTGATAATCACAATGATTCTACCGGAAATCAGAAAAATGCCATTTACCCCATTTTGACGACACAGTCAGTGGTCTCTTAAATGTCGCTTATAATTGTAATGTAACAACACCCTGTCGCTACTACCACCTCGATCATTGGTTACAGTATGAACCACGGTGAATAGCATAAAGTAATGATTTCACCAGATTCGGCGACACGGTCATACCCCATTTTCACGACACTGATATTGTCACTCATCTTCGGATCAAAATCGAATTGGAACAATACTTTGTCGCTCCTGTCACCTTGATGACTGGTTTGAAATATAAGTAATGTTGACAGAAGTTTAAGTAATGATACGACCGGATATCAGCGACACGGCCATGACCTCATTTTTACGACACAGATATTCGTCACTTAGATCCCGCTTACAATTGCACTGTAACAATCTTCTGTCACTGCCGTTACTTTGATGACTGGTTTGAATTGTGAGGATCAGTGAGAAAAGCTATTGTAATGATTTAACCGGATTTCAGAGTAATGACATGTACCCCATTTTGACGACAGACAATCGTCTCTTATTTTTCGTTCTCAATTCAGTTCTAAGAAAAATCTGTTTCTGATATCATCTTGATGATTGGTTTAAGGCATGTGGAACGGTGACAAAAGCTAAATAATTCAACCGGTTTTCAGAGAATTGTCAGTTACCCCATTTTGACGACAGAGTCAATGGTCTCTTAAATGGTGCTTATAATTGTAGTGTAACAATACCCTGCCGCTGCGACCACCTTGATCATCACAATGATTCTATCGGAATTCAGAAAAATGCCATTTACCCCATTTTGACGACACAGTCAATGGTCTCTTAAATGTCGCTTATAATTGTTCTGTAACAATACCCTGTCGCTGCTACCACCTCGATCATTGGTTACAGTATCAACCACGGTGAATAGCATAAAGTAATGATTTCACCAGATTCGGCGACACGGTCATAACCCCATTTTCACGACACTGATAATTGTCACTCATCTTCCGTCCAAAATCGAATTGGAACAATTCTTTTTCGCTCCTGTCACCTTGATGACTGGTTTGAAATATGAGCAACGTTGACAGAAGTTGAAGTAATGATACGACCGGATATCTGCGACACGCCAATGCCCCTATTTGACGGCAGACAATCGTCTTGTAACTGCCGCTTAAATTGGTACTGTAATAAAACATTATCGTTGCTTTCACCTTGATGATAGGGTTAAGTCATGATCATTGGTAATAAAAGCTCAAATAACAATTTGTCCGGATTTTAGCGACATGGCCATGGCCTCATTTCTACGACACCGATAATCATTACTCAGCTTCCGTTTAAAATTGAACTGTAATATCATCCTGTATTTGCTATTGTCTAGATGATATGTTTTAGTATAAACAACGATGAGAAAAGCTAATGTAATGGTTTGACCGGATATCAGCGATACGGTCAATTCCCCTATTTGACGACATACAACCGTCTTTTAACTGTCGCTTAAAATGGTACTCTCAGAATATTTTGCGTCTGCTATCACCTTCATAACTGATTTGAGTCATGAGCATCGGTGTCAAAAGCTAAATTAATAATTTTACCGGATTTCATTATAAAAATTGGAATCATTCGAAAATTGCATTATAAACTACGCCTCTTACTGCCTGGATGACTGTATCGATTCATGTGTAAGCTTATGTTAGTGAATATAATTGGATAACCTATTCTCAACGACATGACCTTTACCTGTTTTTGACGACACAGACAATTGTCTCTTATCGTTTGGTTACAATCGACTTATCACTGCTATACTTTACGATTTTTTCGACTTGTAGGCAACGAAATCGAAATCAAAGTTAGTCACTTAACCGGATTTTAGCGATGTGTCGATTACTCCATTTAAGTCACACAGAGAACCGTCTCTTATTTACGGATTTCGGCTGTACCATAAAAATATGGAGTACACGGCTATAAAGTTGATGATGAATTTGAATCAGAGCCTAGTTTATAGCAGCTGGAATAGTTGATGCCGCATTTTAACGACTTTGATTTGACGATGTTTTCCTGATTTTTAATGTAAAAACCGTGTTTATTTATATATAATAGCTTATGGCCTTCATGAGAATCATGTGGATTTTAACAAGATGCCCATTAATTCAATTTGACAAAATCTAGAATTGTTTTTATGTAGAGTTTTCCAATGATCCAATAGTTTACTAGCTTTGATTCACCGATAATGCTTTTACTGATGTAAGAAATAGTATAAGTTTGAGTAACGGTGTTGTAAGAGGGAATTGTTAGTTATCCGGATTTCAGTGTCACTGTTATTTCATCTTTTTATATGCTATCCAAAACGGAATACAATGATTTTTTTATGAACTCAGCAAATTGCTGTGGTTCGAGCAACGGTTACGGGAGCAGAATGAATAAATTAATTTCATTTTATCTACACGCAATCAGACTCGGTACATTCATTTTGAGAAAATGGAAGGAGCATAGGATTAATTCAATTCATTATTTTAGTTTTATTTCAATTTTTTTATTTTAACGGTCCTGTCTAACTTCTTTTTCTTTTATTTACTGTATAGAGACAACCCGTCATACACGTGGATATTCGCTAATTATCAGCTATATTGAGGCGCCACCTTACGTATTGTATGACTATATATGAGCGAATAGTCAAAACATGCTGCCATAAGTGGAGCGTTACGTCACTTTTGCTAAATATAGATATAATATGTTCATTTCATTCTTGATTAACATTTATTACTTAAATTTTGATCAAACAGAAGTACGTTGTAAATAATTTCCGAGACATAAATTATCAATCTCAGCTGTTTTAACGGATCAGTGAACAATTGACTGTCAAAACTCAATGAACAATCTTTTGCGCTAATTAATTTATTAATCAACAGTTAAAAAATTATTTTAAAGGTAAAATTGTAAGTATCAATTTATCAAGTATGAATAAGAATTTTGCATATTGTTAACATATCATAGTAAACAGTGATCAATAAATAAATAATTAAGAATATATTTAAACTATTAAAATTTAAAGTGGCGTTACAAGATAGCGTGAAGATGTATATATTCAGAAAATTAGTAAAACCGATTGTTCAATATCCCATTTTCTTAAATTAATTGTTATTTATCATATTCTGGCAAGAGTGAAATAAATAGCTCAGTCTCTTTCTCAAGGATTGTTTTACATATTCAATGGTTAACTTACCAACACCTTCCCCTATTGACTATGAGCTCAACTGATGAGACGCTTTCTTTAATTAGTAACTATAATATGGTTACATATAGTTGATCAGAGAATTTGTCTAAACGCTTATCTCAGCGTTGTCCTGGCTACTTTTCAGGTAGATGCGTTGAGATTTAGCGAAATCACGCGAGACATAAACAATACTAAATTAAAATATGCAAATTAACTTTGCAATTTTTGAAACGTTGCATTTATATTCTTTTCATTTATAATAATAAAAGTAGTGTAAAATCACTTATAAGTGTGCCAATTTCTTATTCAGAATCGGACTTATAAATAACAATAATACCGAAGAATCAAATTTAAATAAGTAACCAACTTTACATAATATGAATTTTTATTGACATTTATTTATAAAATTTAAGTAATACAAAAAGTAATATTAAATGTGCTATCATAAGTAGTAATACAAAGCTTATATAAGTTAGTAATTAAATATTAATAATGACTTGAATATCCAAAAACAACCATGTTTTACTGGTTTTAAACATTTTGACTTTTGATCAACTAGATTTTTGTAATCTAAACGAGATATTATAAATTATATATCGTAAAATAAATAAGAATTCTATAATGACTCAATATCATCTTTTTTTATCTGATCTTTAACTATCTGCTGAAGTTCTTCTGGGTTATAATTCCGGTACCTTGGTGAAAGTTGACTAATTAATTTTCTACATTCAATTGTCTGCGGGATTTGTTTTCTTTCTATAAACGGCTTGAGAACATTCAAAATAACAATAGGTACATAATCCCTTTGCTGACTAGCATTTTCGTTTTGTATAGCGATCATTTTCTTTGAACTAGTAAGTTCTTTTCTTTCGTCTGTAGTTAAATGGATTCCTCGTTCAATTTTTTTTTCTAACTGACTTACATTAATTTTTTTTGATTTAATAAGTTTCTGATATTCTGTATAAATATAAGTTCTTATTTGTGCCACAGATCTATGTTTCAGGCAACTATTGGAACTGATAACTCTACTCATTTCAGCGCCTGACACTGACATCCCATCAATTTTTTTTTGTATTAAAGGCGCAACCAGTTCACGTTGCTCTTTTGTCCATACGTTATAGATTTACTTTTTACTATCAAGTAATTCGTCTGTGAACAAATAAAAAGACAGTCACTCAAAAATAATTTGCATTATATAGGTATATAAATGTTAGTTATATTATGCAATGGGAACTAAAAATATTTTTTCACGAAGCAAGAACTTTACGGTACAAATCTACGGCAATTTGCATATAATATTTCATACGACAAGAACATAAAAAAGCTACTAAGTGAATAATTTTTAGATAGTGGCATAAAAATGACTAGATAATTTATTAAACGTCTTTTAGAGTGTAAATTATATTTATTAAACTCTTGATTATTGTTTTTTAGTATCGAAAGTGATGAGATTTTTTTTTCAATTTTAAATTTATGGTAAGTTTCTTCATATGATTAAGAATTATTTGTAAAATATAAAGCAACAATACATAGTAAAATTTGAAAAAACTCTTTTAACCTTTCAGTATCCTGAACTTTTTCCTTGGAGGTATTGAGTTGGTGTAAGAATCGTCGGTGTCATAATCTTCCTGTTCCGGAACATACTCGTCTTCTATAAAAGGATTGTATATTGATTTTTGAGAATATAAGTTTTTAAATACAAATCATAAATATATATTTTAGCACAATATTGATGAATGAATATCATCTATAAATGAAAAAAAATTGATAAAAGAATTTTTACCTGAAGTGGTCCTTTTTCTTTTTTCAAGATTCGTAATATTTTTGATAACACAACCTGTCTTGATTGTTGAGTTAGAATCACCTGAAATAAAATCAATCCGTTTATTATATATCACTATTTTTATTTCAAAATTATTGGAAGGCTACGACAGTTGAACCGGGTCCTAAACTTAGTTTCTTACATCAAATCTTAACCGGCGTGATGAATTAAGATTATTCTTACAGTGTTTATATGGTTGAGGCTATCGCCGTACGAAATAAAAATCGGCTTTTACTGGACTTTCATAAGACTATTCATAGGAATTGACAAGCATCAGGACAGCAATGATGGGGTTGATTATTTTTTTAAGCATCAACATACAATGTTAAAACAATAACTGTTTACAGCATCAATTTATAAGTTATAATAATTACTAATATTAGTTTTGAATGGTGAATGAAATCAAATAACAATTAGTTCGTGATAGATAGGTAGCGCGATTCCCGGGTCTTTTTAAGGTCAAACTTTTAAAATCTACTTTTTCCGAATTTAATATACAGTTTGTATTTGATAGTTTACTATATTAGACAGTGAAAATGTATAAATTTAGAATCTACTTCATTTGAGATACATCGTATAATCAGATAAATGAGACGTTAAAAAATATTACCTTGTGATTTAGTTATTGGTGGTAGTTTTTCAATGGGCTGAGTCCGGGTTTTCACATCATTAGCATTTTTCAATATCTTGCATTTCTTACGGAATGTTTTCAATTGCTCAGTATATTCTTCTGTTTCGCCATCTAAATCATCTTCATTTACGTAAACTTTGACATTATCTTGAATATTTTCGTTAAGTTTGATCCCAGCAGCATCAAACAATATTGGAGCAACATTAAGTATTTGTTTTTTGAATGATTGTTGATTGTAAAAATTCTTGTTAGTTTTTTCGGTGTGGGAAAGATGAGAATAAAGGTCTTCTCTTGCACCATTAGTCAATTCCATACTGTATGCCAAAGTCGAAACAAATTTGCGAAAAAGTGTACCTCGTAATCGATCGGGATATTTTGCTCCACAGTTAATAGCATAAACTGGAATTATTTCACAAATAGATTTAGTTTTGTCAAGATCAGTATGCCGTATACCGAAAACAAAAGGATTGTCTGGGGAAATGCCATGTTCGTCCCGGAATTTGTAGATCAAGTCAATTGCTTTTTCATCTTGTTTTTCAAAGAGTATTGGAGCTGTATTTGCCAATTTGCCTCGAGTTTTAACTCGACTAAATCTATTAAGAATAGACTTTTCATCAGACGTTAACTTTTTACCAGTACTCGTATCTTCGTCTAATCTTTCTATCAAATCATAGTGCGTTTTCTTCAAACTCTCTACGTCGCCTGGTCTGCGATAATTTAAAACTTGTAAATGCAACATAGTTGACTCCATCAATGCTTCATAGACTTCTGAATTATAGGATTTTTCAAGAGAATCTATTGAATCTTTTTGAATACTTTTAACGTACAGGTGATAGCGTTTTACATCGCTCTGCAATGGAAGTTTAACTACTTTATGTCTTTGGTTTTCGTTTTGACTATCATATATGGTCCTGCCACAAAGTTTCAGAAAAGTCGTATTGTATAACATGACAAAATCCATAGCAAATTCTTTTGCTGCCTTATTCTTACTTTTAATGCACATTGTGATCCAGAGATCGGCTAGCTCCTTAACGTAAGCTCCAGCTGATGCGGCTTGAGCAGGAGTCCGGTACACCTTTGCAACACTGTCATAGTTGCCAATAGAATTGATAGCTGGTATTAAATAGTCATAATTATCAGGAGAAAATAAATCTGACATATCTTTGATGTTAGAATTCAATGCTTTCAATTCAGTTAACAGTCTAGCAATTAATCTAAGTCGCGAACGAATCATTTTATCTTGTCTTTTAAGACGATGTTTAAAAGCATAGTTATTTCCATAATCAATTATTAAACTATCTCGCTCAATAATAAGTTTTTCTGGACAGTCTCTCAATTTGATGAGAATTCGAGCCAGTTCATCAGAAATAGACGAATTTACAATTCCAATCGTCATGCGGCTTATTACCAGATAACTTTCCTCAAATGATTTCTGATTAAATCTATCTTGACATTTTGGTACGTGCTTTCTTAAACTGTCTTTGCAGTACCACCCCTTGCAGTACGGACATCTTGCATAACTATCGATACTTTTTGATTGGCCATTCCTAGGAGCTCGTTCCGTAATAAAATTTTCAGAAAAATTAGCGCTCATATTTTGCTGATCTACAGCCGATTTCTTCAAAAATTCAAATATTTCATTCCGAAATTTTTGTTCGTCCTTTAGAGTACTATTTTTACCTCGTTTTGATCCTTTAGTACCATCTAGTAGCTTTATTATTGCTTCGTCTTTATGAACAGTCAAATAGTGTCGAGATGACGTACTTCCAGCACCTCGTTCACAGCCATAACAGCATGGATAAATTTTAGTCTTATTAGCTTTTATTACAACTGTTTTATCTCTCTCTTGAAGAACCTGACCTACACTACTTCTATTCAGTTCTATTACAAAATCGTTACTATATAATGGATTGAGATGTAATAATTTTTCTGTAAAATCTGAAAAAATTAAATTTGAATATCAGCACATTAATAAGAAAACTCCTAGGATATATAAATTAGTAAACTGCAAATTTAATCGGATAAGCATGAATATAGGACGGTAAATTCGGAGAATGAAGAGGTTGATAAGGACAGATGTATATTTAAAAAGTAAAGTAATCATCCAAAGTTCGCGGGCTGCTGACATTCAATTTTCGATTTTTTTTATTTTATGTTTATACATTTGTCCAAAACATATATTCACTGCTTGATAAATGTGTATAGCTAGTTTTTAGCGTAGTTAAATTTCTTATGAATTTTTAATTTACTAACCAATATCACAACTTGTTTCATTAGCGTTGTTAGCATGCTGAACAATGTCATTATTGGTATCTTGATCATCTAAGGACAATTTTTCCACCAAGCCAATATCTTCATTTTCACTTAATTTTTGTGGTGACATACATAACTCTAAAAAATATATAATAGAATTTACATAAAAACAGCGTAGAATAACAACTATTTTACATAAATGCATAGAAGCTGTATTTCATATATTTTTCCGCAATCTTACGTTGCTGCATTTAAAAATTATTACCTTCTATTGCAGAAGATTGATCTAGTATTCCATAGAAATTTTCTGGCGAGATGAAATTACTATCACTTTTATTATTATTATATTCAGTTGTCGAATAATTTAGTTTGTCAAGATTGCGTTTCACTGAAGGTAAATTAAAATCGATACTATAAACAGGTATCGTATTTTCATCTGTAAAGCTCTCATCATGATTTGGTGATGTCCCTAAGATCAAATAATAACTCATATATAATTAAAAAAAATTAACATGACAGATGTCAATGAATATATACTAAGATAAATTAATACAATAGTGGTTTTTATGAGATGACATAATGTCAAATAATTAAAATTTTGACGAGTGAGTGGGTTCAAAAAGTAGGCATGTCTATAGAAAAGTACTAAGAACCTTGAGATTATGCAGCTAAAACTTCAACAAGCTTGTACATATAGCTAAACCGGTTTGTAAATTAAGGTAAATTAAAATATAATTAATTTATTTAGCATGATTTGATAAAAAAAAATCTGTCTTTGAATAGTAGAAGAGAAACGAGGGGCCTTCAAATTCAATATAAAATTTGTTGTCACTTTTAATAACAAATTATGTTTATTATATGCTCTTGTCAATTTTATGTTTATTATACGTAATTTCTAGAGCTTACATCAGGGCCCAAATATAAATAAAAAATTCCAACCATTTTCTATATTAATCTTTTTTTTTTAATTTCACTTATCCAAATTTGGTTTATTTCCTGTTTTGACAAACGTACTAGATTTTCACTCTCTATTATTATATAATCAATTAATTAATTATTTCTATAAATAATTATCCCAATATTAAGGAAGATACTTATTCAAAATATAATGAAAATGCTTCATAATAATATATATGTACTTCTAATTATCAGCCAATCTTTAAAATTTCAAATTATTTTTCTAAATAAATTTGGTAATATTATCTATATTCAAATAGTATTAAATATTTTTACATTAATACAGTATTATAGTATTCTACAGAGATATTGACATTATAGTTTGAATAACTAAAAAAGTAGCATAGTTGGAGTTAAAACTATTTCAAATAGCTTGATATTAGATAATGGTCATCTTCAAAAATTCTTGCAGTGCAATAGTGTGACATATGTCGCAAAAGAAGTATTAATGCTACAGATTATACTTTTATCACTTTTAATAAGAAGTCAGGCTTACCACACATAATTTTTAAAGCTTATATCAGGGCCCAAATAAATATATAAAACTCAATTAAGTTAATGATGCCTATAAACTAAAATAAAAAACATACTCAATAAATAATTTTACCATTTTTTAAGCTCATTTGTGATTCAAGAGTATTATTTTTCATATGAGTCATAGAATTAACATTTTTTTTTTGAATAATTTTTCTTAAATCAGATTCCTCTACAACTGGTAATATTGAATCAGATCCCTCTATTAAATCATCCTTCTCTATTACTGGCAATTCTATTATTAATTCTTCAAAATTATTATCGCATAAAGCTCCATTATCATTGCAAGTTTCAACAATTTCATGAGTGTTGTTTGCAGTAGACACGTGGCTGTTTTCTGTTGATGATGAGTAATAAACTGATAATATTTCTAAATTATTATATGAATACTGATTCCGCAAAACTGAATCATCTGCAATACTATTTATGTCTTTCATATTTACATATGGTTCTGAGCTCAACTGAAGCATCATATTTTTCAACTGCTTGAAATTTACTAAAAAATCATCGATTTAAAATTAAAAATAATAATATATATAGAAAAATTAAAGCAGAACTACATTTTTTTACTTACCACTTTTTGATAAACATCTTTTATGGCGGATATTCGTAGTATTTAATTTTGTAAAATGTTTCGTCAAACTCAAAATTCCCTCATTTGTATCTCTTACGAAATAATGCATTTTATAATTACGTTGTTTCTTAAAATTTATTGAATTATCTTGAAATGATCTTAATGAGACAATTATTTCAGTTAATTTAAAATACACACCAAATCCTCGGTTTCTTATTGATGACAAAAGATTCTTATGTTCAATACCATTTTTCAATAATAAAAAAACACTTTTAAATAAGGTTATAAGTTTAGGCGGTTCTTGACTATTTAATAAAAAATAATGTAACAATCACGTGACTTCATTAAAAATCCATGTACTAGATAGTTATTCGAGAACAGAGTAGTGAAATATAATTCGTTAAAGTTTTAATTTAATTTTATTTGTTTTATAAATTTGAAGATAGTTAAAAAATTAATTGATCATTTAATAGTTCGTTATTTAGAGATTAAATTTCATCGTTATAATTTTTTAGTACGCCCCAATAACCATTGTATTAAAAATAAATTAAGTTTTCATTATAGGCTTGGTAGCTCTAGTCCCAAACTAGATAGTGCTAAAACCAATTTCACTGATATAACTTAAATAAACCCATGCGTATTAAATGTATCAGTGTGGACACTATGAACTATGGGTTGGGTTGTCCACTGTCTACACTCAACAGTCTATGAATGAGAGTCTATATTCATTGCTATAAGTAATTGAATAACTGAAGTTAGCTGGGTTTGATAATCAAAATAGGTTAAACATACTTTTACATACATATGTTTTACTTAGAGGTAAAACATCTGTTTACCTCTAAGAGTTATTTTTATTATATTCAAGTAATTAAACGTAAACAAACTAAAAAGTACAAATCATAAATTTAGTGATTGATTGAAGAACAATTGATTGCCATCATTAAATTTAGAATTATTCGGAAAAAATATTAATTTGAAGTTGATTTCTGAAAACATGAATTTTTTATTGTATTGCATTTTCAAAACAAAGTCACTTTCGTATTTCGGATAAATTAACTTACAAATAATCGATTTTTTAACAATATTAATATTTGTATATTGTTATTTATATATTATGGCTTGTAAACAATCATATAATTTGTAGTCAATAAATAACATAATATAAATTTAATAAATTATTATCTTTGAAATGAACCAAAAACTTGTAATAGATATCGACCGTAAATTAGATGAGAGAAGAAATACGAAAAAAATGTATAGTTGGGATTTGATTCGTGTCGATGATGCATGTAAAGTGCTTGTATTACACCCTTATATCGGATTTAAAACTAGGAAAATTGATAAAAATTGTGAGCTTCCTGTGAAAATTCAGAAAAAATTAGAACATTTATTGCATCAACATTTACCAGTGAATGAAAAAAATTACCATATCTTAAAAAAAAACCTAATAGAAGAGATTGTAAAAAGACATGCTTTATATGGAATGGAATATCCAGTATTTATCTTGGTTAGAGTGGGCATTAGAATCATATATTAAAATTATTAGTAAAAATTCTGTGATTGAAATTAAAGAATGTAATCGCTATAAAGGTGACTGCTATAAAGGACTCATGATTCTTGCAAAAATGAACATAGATAAAGGTATTAAATTGGATCTGCTCATCGGTTTGTATAAAATCATCAACAATAAAACAAAAATACATTTAGAGGCACAAAATCTAGACTTCTCTCTCATGAGAAGTAGTAAATCAAATAAGGATATGATTATGTTAGGCCCTGCAGCCTTGGTAAATCATGACTGCAACCCAAATTGTCAATATGATTCACAGACCAAAATATCTATAAAAATAAAAACAATAAAAAAAATTGAAGCTGGAGAAGAACTATTGTGTTTTTATGGAATGAATTATTTTGGTGATAATAATAATGAATGTGCTTGTAAAACTTGTGAAGAAAAAAATGAAGGTATTTTTAAGGAAATCAAAAACAATACAGGTAAATAAATGATATTTATATGCGACAAATAAGTTCAACTATCTAACTATTTATATATATTATATTTTTAGCATTTTCACAACTGTATGACATCACTAATACAAGAGAATCTGATGCCAACTGTGTTACTCTGTGCAATTTCAATAGTTATATTGAGATTTCAACTAATAATTTGCTTGAAATTACCCCAATATTGAGGAAAATATTTATTCAGAATATAATGGAAATTCTTCATAATGATATATATGTACTTCTAATTGCCAACCAATCTTGGGAATTTCAAATTATTTTCCTAAATAAATTTGATAATTTTATCTATATCCAAATAGTATTAAATATTTTTGAATTAATACAGTATTATAGTATTCTACACAGATATAGATTTTATTGTTTGAATAACTATAAAAGTAGCATAGGTGAAGTTAAAGCTATTTCAACTAGCTTGATATTAGATAGTGGTGATTGTTCTTCAAAAATACTTGTCATGCAATGGTGTGATAAATGTCGCAAAGGAATTATTGATAACATAAATTACAAACAGTGGCATAACCCTTGCTGTACTGGTATGGTTCACATACAAGATGTGAATATACCTAGAGTGCTTCTTAACCGTCCAGGTAAACTATTCTTACTCAATACATACTATTATTGTATCTTGACTGACAAATAGACTAATTTATGAACTATTTTTTTTCTAGAAACTGTTCCAAAACTGAAAAGACCTTTTTGTTTATATTGTGCTTCTTTTGTACATCAATTTCCTAGGCATTTAAAGAATAATCACTCTACTGAAACTGATGTTAAAAAAATGTTGAATAGTAAAAATGATGTTGAACGTAGAAATGTTTTATCGTCAATAAGAAACAGAGGATATGGTGTGTATTTTAAATTAACTGGAATAATTGTCTCATCAAGATCATTTCAAGATAATTCAATAAATTTTAAGAAACAGTGTAAAAAGTGTGATAGTTTTTTTTCTGTAAAGACGTTCTGGCACCATAAATGTCCAAATAAAATATAGTTGAAAATTGTACGTTTTAATGTATTCATTATAGTTTCATCATTTATTATTTCAATCAAAATAAAACTAACAATTAAATTCTAACAATCATGTTTGTAATTTTTAATAAGAAATCAGGTTTATCACATATAATTGTCAATTAAGCTTATATCAGGGCCCAAATAAATATATAAAATTCAATTAATTTAATGAAGCTTATAAACTAAAATAAAAAACCTACTCAAAGAAAAAATCATACCATTTTTTAAGCTTATTTGCAATTCAATAGTATTATTTTTTATACGAGTTATAGAATTAATATTTTTTTCTGACATTGAATTAACATATTATTCTACAAATGCAGTAAATAACTTTGCGTTAGCTTGAAAAATATATGAGTCGATATTGTATTTTTTTGTATATGTTGATATGAATATTATAATATATTTTCCAGAAAAATATTTTTTTAAGAAATATTTTCAAATTGTAATCTTCTAAATCTGATGAGAAAATAAACAAGGCAAGTATTTTTAATAGCTATCTAGACATTTAAAAAAATAATTTTTTAAAGTAAAGCCAGAGTTTTCGTATTACACTTTTATATTTTGATGTAAAACTAAGTATAATTATGATAAAATTACAAAAATTAGCAATAACAATATAATAGATATATATATTTGACAACTGTTATTACAAGAAATTATTTAAGAATATTTCAAAGTTTTTAAACAATTCATTTGAATTATTTTTTCTTAATTTCGTAAAAAATAAAATAGACATAATTCTGTATGTTACATAATTTTACTATTTTAACGAAGTTTATAAATTTCAAATTTTGAATAAATATTGAAAAATGAAATAATTTCAAGTAAGAAAATTATATATATATATATATATATATATATATATATATATATATATATAAAATAGATTATGACTAAGCCAAATGCAATCTATCGTTATAAAATTAGTGAAGCTGATAAAAAACTAATTTTAGATGGATCAAAATTGAAAGATAACCACATTGATCTATTTCACTCTATTTTGCATATACATTCTCAAAAATCTTATCCTATTATTCAACCTAGAAGTACGTTATCTCTGCAGAATATCATGCTAGCTCCAGGTCGCGAGTGGCTTAAACCAATTCCCTGCGACTCGGTACATATACAAATAGTACACAGCTGTAATGATTTATGTAAAAACTGTGTAGGTGGTCACTGGATTGCTTGTTATTATGATACGCATTTTATTCATATTTACGATTCGTGCAATTTCAATCAATTACATATTTGCCATGAACAATTTTTAATTCAATTATTTCCCTATTTAACTAAAAAAGGAAGAATAGATAAAGAGAAACTAATTTTTGAAAGTGTGCAATATCAAAGAAATAATAATGATTGCGGTATTTTAGCAATAGCATTTGCTACATCCGTTTTTTTAGGACAAAATCCTTCAAAAATTAATTATGATTATGCAAAAATGAGAAGTCATGTTTACAATATGTTTCAAAGTCATAATTTGATACCTTTTCCATTGCTTACAAACATTTGTTCAGCATTCAGTAAAGGTAATTCACAGAATTTGGATAAATCTGTTATTACTAATAAGAGATACCAAATTGAAATAGAACATTCCTATGTTAAACTGAACGGGATAATGAATCAGATGAATAAGAATAATAATAATCAAATGCAACTAGAAAGTCATTCAAAATCAATGTATACTGATGTTTGGAAATTCGTCGGTTTACCTAATTATGATATGGTTTCTTGTTATGTAAATGCTTCGATACAAAGTTTATTAAATTGTGTATCAATCAGAAGAAACCTGGATAATAACCCTGAAGATAAATTGTCTACAATAATGGCACAATATAAGTTGAAACGTGACAATGGTACAGATTACGTCGACGTAATGAGTTTAAGAACTTTCGTTAATATTATGTACCGAGAACGTATTCAACAAGATGTACCAGAGTTCATCAGTCATCTTCTTAGCAAATCCGAAACGTTACGGCCTTTAATTGAGCATATGCTCCGTCGTTTTTTTACATGTAAGAAATGTAATCAAGTGAAGTATCTTGAAATGTACAGTAATAATATTTTACTCCTGCACTTACCAAAAAATAAATTTGCTTGTTCATTACAATATTTAATTGACATAAATTTAAGTGCCTCTGTGGCCACTGATATACAATGCACGTTTTGTAAAAATGGATTATTTTATGAGTCGATAAATTTTAGTACTAATAATGAAATTATAGTAATGAAATTATATGCAATTACAGCTTTTTGAATCACGTGGAGCGGAAGTTATGAAAATAAACAATTTTTTACTTCATGATATTGCAAAATATGTTCGTCATAATAACAAAGAGTATTTCGTTAGTAGTTTAATAGTTCACGAAGGAAATACGATTAATAGTGGACACTATTTTAATATTTTACGACAAGATAAACGTTGGGTCTCGGTTAATGATTCAAATGTTGAAGAAATATCTCTTCCTGATTATGTAACAAATGCTTATGTTCTTTTTTTACAAGTTAAACAAGATGCAGAGTATTTGTACACACCCTTGATGCAGCGAAAACGTACATTGTCTGACGTCATGATTTCAACCGACATAAATAATACTATGAACTCATCAGTAAAAAATACAGAAAAATATATCTTTATTAACAAAACATTTTTTTTAGGTTCAGGTGATAAAACTGTATTTCAAAGTCGATCGATTAAAAGAAAATTAGATACAATAAATGGAGAGTCATTGACCATGCCATCAAAAAAAGTTAAAATAATTACTGAAATAAAAAAATATTCATCTCAACATGAATACAGTCCTAAAAATTATTATAGAAAAAATAAAGAAAAAATAATTGCACAAAAGCACAATTATTATAGAAAGAATAAAGAAAAAATAAATGCACAAAAGCAAAATTATTGTAGAAAAAATAAAGAAAAAATAAGTGCATTGTAACGAGCCGGCTCGTTACAGGGAAAAATCCGCTGAATATAGGGCCAGCGCGTGCCATGCGCGGGCCAGCTGCGCAGAAAAACCGTGCGCGAGCGGAGAGTAGAGAGAGAGGACGGTGAGGGGTGGGGGTAGTGAGGAGAGACATTCACGTGTGAACCGGCTTGCCGAACGGAAGTATACAAAGAAAGAACACTGCTCATTAGACGATAAAGGAAAAAGTGGAATCGAAGAGGAGTACCGAAGCAAGTACGCCAAGAGTAAGTGTCGTCGCCCAGGTGACACAGGATTTGAGGAGTGTCGAGAGGACCAAGAGGAGGAAACGCCTCCCGGGCAACGAGAACCGTCACGTGAGCTCGGCAACTAAAGAATCGGCAGCTAAATTTTCCGTGGAATTACAGCGAAGAGAAGTGAGTAACTTCTCCGATACGTAATTAACTGCGAAAAGATCACGTTAAATTAGGCGCGCGAGAGTAGGTTCGTATATCTCTCTCTCTCTCTCTCTCTCTCACGGCAAGACATCGCGCGTTGCAAACGCGCGACTGAGCAGTGCGTCATTCGGAAAAGCTCTCGGCCTTTTTCTTCATGGAACGTATATCAAATGTCAAGTGAATAAAGGGTGTATGTAGTTGATTGGCCGCCTTGCTTATTGACGTGGGCAGAAGCTCACGTGCCTCCTCTGCCCAGCCACCCGAACCCACCGACTTCCCCGCGTGAGCAGTACGCCGAGCCCGCATTCGACGAAGCAGCCGGCACAACAGCCGGGAGGTAAGTCCTCCTTCGACGAAGCGGCGGTTAGCTTCGCAACGTGGAAGCGACGGTGACTGATTTTTGTTAACGGATACCGATTTATTCTCTCGGGTAAATCACAACCGTTACAGTGGCGCCCAACTTAAAGTGACTGGGCACAGGAGTACAAGGCCTCCTACGAGAGCGTCAAGGGCGCGCGTGTTTTCTAGCTGTGTTTTGATTCTGAGAGAGAAAGCCGCGGCGACCGATACGTGTACACGTGAGTGCGAGTGGTAAACACCGCGAGGTAGGCGAAGCGTTGTTTGTCGCATATACTCTGGCCTAGGCATTTTGAATTTTGTAAAACTCTTGTAAGGCCGAGAGTAATACTAACAACGTGATAGCCAAGGCCAGAGACGAACAGCAGTCGGTGAGACAAAAGCCGCGCGCGACAGGCGAAACGTAAATACTGCCGCGCGCACAAATAGTCAACAAGTGCCCATTTACAGATTTGACTTTAAGAAGTACAGGGCTACTTACGTTTTTTTTCAGGCTACATTAAGAAAACGAATTAAAAAGTAATATCTTTTTTTTCTATAATTTTTGTTTTGATTGCATATAGCAAATCTCTATATTTTGTTTTCTTTCTTTCGTCTCCAAAAAACGCCTCAATTAAACCGACTGCTAAGAAGCGACGAACAATAGCGAAGAGGGCGCGCCCAACAAAAATTAACACAGCTTTGCTAACAAACAGTTAGCAAAGCTGATAGGTAGGATTACTGTTTTTATTTTTGCGTAGTAAGGGCGCGCCAAAACAACCTCGCGGGATAGAGCCAACAATTTCGTACGGCTAGATAAAATCAAAATAAAACCGGTGGCAATAAGACCGTTTGTTTTTTTTAAGTAGATTTTTCAAAAAAAAAAAAAAAATACAAACACTCGTACTCACGCTCTTGGGGACTAGCCACTGTTTAAACAAAACGAGCGTGCGTAAACAATGGCTAAGTCAACAAATCAAACGCTGTTATTCGACTTAGACACCACGGAGGATGAAATACAAACATGGGTAAGCGAGTTCGATGACAAACGTCTAAAAGAGACGCTATCCGAACTAGAGCTGCGAAGCGACGGCGACAGAGCCCCGCAAGCTAACAGATTGCAGAAGTGGCTACTCGGCAATTACTCCGAGGCAGATTTCGACCAGACAAGGGCAGTTGACAAGACAACAGACCCAATTAGAAGAACAGATCTGCGCCAGTCATTTATATCCGAAGAATGCAAAACTCTTGAAGATGCAGCGGACCTGGACAGCCATCCGCTATACAGACTGCTGACGGACGATGAAATCAAGACAAAAATGAACTTGACAGTCGGCAAGACCCTATCAAAGGAAGCAGAGAAGAACTCTAAGGATGATGGTAAAACGATCCACCAAGACTCTATGGAAGACACAGAGGAGGAGATGCCCACGTTAAAGGATGCAAAGGGCAACCCAATAACAGTGCCACCAGAGATAGCCAAGGTAATGACGGAATGGATAAAACGCCTCACGAAGATCGAAAGGGCAATGACGAGAGAACGAGAGTACGTCCTGTCAATTGCGCAAATGGCACAAACAATTTGCGCAACACAGGCAACGGAAACCTCTCGTTTATCCAAAGCACTACACCACATAGGAGTACTAGAAAATGAGATGTACGAATTACAAGAGAGCAACACGTGCACAACAGAAACCAAAGAAGAGAAACAGCCAAGCAAATCAGTGAATTTTCAAGACACACTGACGTTTCACTACGACACGGTGGTACCGGGCAGCACGCCAAACAGGCCACAGCCGCCCATAGGGGCCCGGTGGCCTGCAGACGAACCCCCCGCACAGCCCTTAGGAGGGGGCAGACAGCAGAATTTCACCGCGAATTCTTCTGTAGGCGCCTGCTCAAGACCAACAAGCTATTCAACGCAGAATTACCCATCAGGGCTGTCGACCACCAGAGATATCGGCAAGATCGTCAGAGGCTGGCGCGTGAAGTTCTCCGGCGGAGAAGAGCAAAGCGTCGATGTATTCTTGGAGAAGCTAGAGGCACAAAGAGTAGCGGCTGGGCTATCCGAGGAAGAGATGTTGTTGGGGCTACCAGACGTATTAACTGGGGTAGCCCATACATGGTACATCAACAACTACAAGGATTGGATCGGTTACCAGGAATTCGTACAGGATGCGAGAGAATGGTTCGGCACGAGCATCCAGCAACAACAGAGGCTGAAGAGGGAGGCTCAAGCCAGATACCAAGGCGAGCAGGAGCCGGTGAAGGTTTACCTGACCAAGCTACAGGCCATGGTAAGCAAGATACAGCCTCCGATGCCAAGTATAGAAGTGCTGGAGCTGATGTACTCGAACCTGCTTCCTGAAATAAAGATGAACGTCAAGCGAAGAGACGCGACGTCGGTAAGAGAGCTGTGTCGGCTGGCAACGGAGGCACAAAATGACATTGCCCAAGCACGACAAAGGAGAATATTGCTAGAGCCGAAGGCGGCGCTATTCCCAGAGTGGGCATATCAACCCGCACAAGCTGGGACGGCGGCGAGTGTTCGCAAGCCTAGGGTATCGGCGATAGCAGCCGACGATGATGAAGTCGAGGAAGATGACGCAGAGACCGAAATCGCGGCGCTGAACGAGAAGCAGCCTCCACCGACGGCAATGCAACGTCTGGAGACGATGATCGCGGACATGATAGACCGCAAGCTACCTAAGCCCTCACCCGGCGAGAAGCCCAATGGGGCGGACGGCGGAAACGGCCAAAGGCAGAGGCCGAGAACGCCTAGGCGCGACGTAGATTATACGAAGCCCCTCGCTTGTTCCAAATGTGGGAAACTGGGCTTCAGCGTCCGATATTGCCCCGACTGCAAAGGAGCAACGTCATCGGGAAACGACAAAGGAAGCAACTAGACGGGGTCATAGTTGCTTCGAGTAGTAAAGAGATCCCTCACTCTGGGCGGCAGCGCGACGAGATTCCGCGCGAGTCGCCCCCGATATGGACTAGCTCCGCCATAGATGAAAGGGAGCCTACAGAGAAAGTATCAAGAGTGAGAGGCAATGGTGATAATGAGATCCAGCCATTACGAGTAGAGGAACGTGCGACCGAGAGTCAAGATACCAACCCGTCAAGCGGGATCGAAGGAGCTACTTCCTCCCCCAGGACCCGACGTGCGATATAGGAAGATCCTCAGGACATGGCAGGGAAGGGCAGCCGAAGATCGTCGGACGACACAGAGGCGTTGACCAGCGGGGTGTTGGCCAACACTAGTCCAGACGACGACGAAGGGCAGGCTTCCGCAGCCATAGGATCGACCGACGGGAAGCACAAAGGCAGTCAGCGAGGAAGAGCTTATGCACCCGAAGATGAGACGAGATGGTACGTGCCCATTAATATTGCAGATTACCGAATCAGAGCTTTGTACGATTCAGGTGCATCTTGTACAACAATGGGCACGTTAGGGATCATGATTGCTGCTCAACTGGGGTTAGAGCTACAGGCGCGCAACGCAGGTACTTGCCGCCTGCCGGACGGCTCAACCGTGGCAGTATTAGGTCATGTTCGCATGCCCTGGACCGTAGGTGGAGTGACAAGGGACATCAGAGTGGCTATAATCCCAGATCTGAAGGACGAATGCTACGTCGGTGTCAACTTCATCAAGGCATTTAAGATAATGGTGGATCCAGAGGAGGACGTACTGTTCATGAAGGATGAAGAAGTCAGAGTCCCATCAACATTAGCAAGTTTGGAGGGCCAGATTCGCACAGCCGCGGTGGGCATCGCGGAAGCGACGGATGCCCAGCGCGAGGAAATTAGAGAAATGGTCTCGAAGATAATGCCGGACCGAAAAGTTCTGGGTTGTATCACCGGCGCAGAGCACGTGATTAACGTGGGGATACTAAACCGATCAAGCAAAGGTATTACCCAGTATCACCAAAGGTAGAACAAGAAATGCACCGACTGGTGAAGGAAATGTTGATCGCGGGGGTGATCGAGCCGTCCAAGAGTGGATGGTCCAGCCCTGTAGTGATGGTCAGGAAGTCGGACGGTTCGTGGCGATTTTGCGTAGATATGCGTCAGGTGAACGCAGTAACAGAGCCCGATGCCTACCCGATCCCCTTTATGCAAGACATACTGCGGCGATTGAGAAACGCAAGGTTTATCTCGACGCTGGACCTCAACTCGGCCTACCACCAGATCAACTTGAGAGAGGAGAGTCGACCATTGACGGCCTTCACGGTGCCAGGGATGGGCCACTTCCAGTTTGTCAGGATGCCTTTCGGCTTGTCCTATGCCGGAGCCACCTTTCAACGAGCCATCGACTCAGTGATAAGTCCGGAGATGGCCACCTTTGCCTTTGCGTACCTCGATGACATCATCGTAGTGTCGGCTACGTTTGAGGAACACAAAGAACACCTCAAACGAGTATTAGAGGCCCTAAGGAGCGCTGGGATTTCCGTGAACTTGGAAAAAAGTGCCTTTTGCAAGACGGAAGTACGATATTTGGGCGTGTTAGTGAACCGGGACGGCGTCAGACCTGACCCGGAGAAAACGCGCCCTATATTGGAGTTCCCAGCACCCAGGAATGTTAAGAAGCTGCGTAGTTTCATGGGCATGGCCTCGTGGTACCGACGCTTCATCGATGATTTCGCGACAGTAGCGGAGCCATTGAATAAGTTGTTGCGCAAGTCAACACCTTATGAATGGGGCCCAGATCAAGAAAGAGCCTTCTCCGAATTAAAGAACCTCATGGTGTCCGCCCCGATATTGCAGCCCCCAGATCCGAACGGAGAATTCGTGTTACACACCGACGCCAGTGATACGGGCATCGGCGCCGTCCTGACTCAGATCGTCGACGGGCAAGAGCAGGTGATTGAGTTTGCTAGCCGCACCTTCACCCGAGCCGAACGTAATTTCTCGGTGTCCGAACGTGAATGTCTCGGAGTGGTATGGGCCATTGAGAAATTCCGGCAGTATGTGGAAGGCTATCATTTCAAAGTGATAACTGACCACAGTTGCTTGAAGTGGCTGCGGAATATGAAGAATCCCGCCTAGCAAGATGGGCCCTGAAGTTGCAGGGGTATGTTTTCGATGTGGAACATCGGAAAGGGGCCCTGCATCACGTGCCCGACTGTCTGTCGCGAATGTATGAACCAGAAGAGGAGGAAGAAACGATGATCAGCGTGATGTCATGGTCCGAAGAGGTAAAGGATGAATGGCTGCTGGCTAAGAAGCGAGAAATACTGGATAAGCCGGAAGCGCATCTGACATGGAAGGTCGTGAGCGGTAATGTCTACATTTACCGCCCAGGCGGATCCCTTGGAGAACTGATCGACGACGCTGATGACTGGAAGATAGTGGTGCCCAAGGAACATCGAAGGAAAGTGTTAGAGGAATGTCACGACGCCCCCACAGCCGGCCATCTCGGGCGTGATAAAACGATCGCCAGGGTAAGGAGGTTGTACTACTGGCCTACGCTGATCGATGACACATCGCGTCATGTGCGTAACTGCGTGATATGTCAGCAGTGTAAGGTCGAACAACGCTCACCGTATGGGCTAATGGGGAGGCGACAAGTTAGCAAGCCGTGGCAAATCGTCGCAG